>NC_090806.1:44217552-44517552 GCF_036512215.1 Solanum lycopersicum | reverse complement strand
GTTCTTTTCGATCTCTTGGTGCTAAATCAAGTGAAATGTCCTTAATACTTAAGAAGTTTTTGATTCCTTGATAAAATCTCATTCATTACGATTAACGAATCAAGTCTTAGTTCAAATTTTTTTTGGAGTATTACAAATTCAAGCATGGAGGTTTTTGATTTATTTATGTCAAAGTTAATTTCTAAATAAACTAAAAATTATTTCAAAAAAAAATGGGTGATATAGTTTATTTCTCTGTGCAAAGCGCGGATAAATTCACTAGTTAGCACATAAATTAGAGGCCATAAAATGAGTTAAAATAAAATAACACAAATAACACATGAAATAAAGTAGAAAAAATTTTAGAAAAACAAACATTATAAGGCTGTATAAGTCTATAACTATGGTCTCGATAATTGCGCTCCATAGTTATAATTTTGATTGTTATGGAAGTTGTAGTTTGTATATTTCTCTTGTTAATACACAAATAGAGCAAGTATATACAAGTTCAATATTTATACGTTTAGGAATCTTTCAAAACATTATTTGTATATTTCGTTTGTCGGTATGCAAAAATGTAATTTATTATAGATTTTTTATATACAAACTATTAAAAAAATTCTATTTGTAAAAATCACACAAATAATAATAATTGGGGAAATTATAGCCATGAATTATAATTTTTTTAAAACTGTGGCAATAAACTATAATCACATAATATAGGCTAAATGTTTTCTATTCTGCATAATTTTCTCAATAAAGAAAATATCATTTCACATAAACAATATATATTAGGAATAAATTCATCATTTTACTGTTGATTTTGACTCAAAAAGTTAACTACATGCTTAACCTATCCTGACGACCTATTACACACCTTTACTATTAAATTATAATTTTTTTACCCCCTAAAACTAATGCAGGAAAAAAAAAGAGAAGCGCATTAGATGGTAAATAAATAAATTAAAATCTTCTTTTTACTAACACCCTACCCCCACCGTCCACCCAACACCTCTTCTTCTTCTTCTTCATAGATTACCATCTTCTTCTTCTTCATAATTTTTTCCATACTCAATTTTCATACATCTAACAAAATCATCTCCCCCCCTTCATATTCTCCTATTTTAATGGTTATTTGATTTCATAATTATCATTATATTTGATTGTTCTCTTCGCCTTTGTTAGTGGTTGATAAAATTGTTGCTTAAGTTTAATAATTAAAATATAAAGATGGATTTTTTTAGCGTGGGGTGACAAAGAAGTGGGAATTGATAGTGGTGTAAAAGAAAAATCGATATCGACAATGGGGATAGTGATATTTGGTTGTGGGTTATACCTTTTGATGGTGATGGTATAATTTTGCTGATAAGTTTGTTTATGGGTGTCAAGTTTTGTTGTGGATATTTGTAATTTTTGTGGGGATAATGGTGACAGTATGATTTCGATGGTGAGTTTCGTCATGCCTAGAGCCTACATCGTGGATGTGGTCGGGACTCGGTGACCATTGTTGGCCTCGAGTGAACCCTTGGTAAGGCTTACATAACTCAATGGAAGAAAATAATCATAATTAAGAATAAAAGAACTTGAGTAAACTACATAGTAATAGTATCTAGAATGTTTAAAAGTTTAAATATTTAAACAGAACAAAATGGCAACTCGAGTTTTCAACATAAGAATGAAAAGTAAAGACCATTAAACTACTAGCTGTCTACGAAGCCTCTGAACTGACTGAAATGGATATTGGGAAAGACCCCACAACATCCTAAAAACTAAACTAGTAAAGCTAATGAAAAGGTGTCATACGGAATGCAAGGAGGCTCACCACTGACTTTGGATGTTAATCTAGATCAACGAAGCGCTGCGTGATGATCCTGATTACCTGCGTTTTTATCATAAAATGATGTAGGCTAACTGACATCAGCACATTCAATGTAGGAGTATGCGATTTGGAATGCTAAACAACACTTAAGCTTGAAAGGGAGTAAGAAGAACACTTAACTTGGGTCTACTTTAATCTGAATCTACTAACGGTTATTCAACATACACAGTTTAAATGTAATTGCAATATAAAGAAATGCTAACTGAGAACATGTTGTAAACCCAAAATGTATACAAGTATACAAATTATATCTGAGATGTATATATAAATACAAAAAGATGATGCATATGAAAATACAATATTGCTATGGGATCTTCTGTAACTTATAACCATCACTTAAGAGCTATAGTGAGGATGCAATGTTACTCAGCCCACACTGCCCGACCATCCTAACCTTGCTATAGTATAGGACATGAATTGTCTAATGGATTCACTAGTAAATTGTGAAAAGGAATAATCTAAAAAGATTGACCATTTTATACCCATGATGACTACATGTTTTATAAGGGTTGTGAGTTATCTGAAATCTTCCCCATATTCGTGCTCAGTACTACTCCCAATATATAAATATACTGTCTTCTTTGTTTTTAACACGTAGTAATTCTCTGATTTGAGATTAGTACTCAAAACTTTTCTTTTAAAAAGCTCTGTTGGAAATCATAGTTTCCGCTTTCTTCTATCAAAGCTACCATAGGATTTGTGGAAGTCTAGATTCCGTTCTTTCTCAATAGTTTGAAAACATTTTAGTTTAAGCTTTGAGGGACTACTTAGTTCCCTTATAACTCTTGAGAGATGAACTCAACTTTATGCTCTTTGCGTACTCGAAACTTAATTCTTACGGAAAGACTTAGTTCCCTAGCATTTGAGAATTTCACTCAACTCTTTACTTGAACCTTAAAAAAAACTTGAAACGTTTGTTTAATACTGTTTAATGCATCAGGAATTTACTTTGACTTGTTTCTTGACTTTAAAACTTAACTCTTAACTTCTTTGACTATGATCTTAACATTCTTTGAATGTGTTATGGATTGAAGGATCATGATTTCATGTTTCTGGATGCTTTCATGATGTTTATATGTACTTTAGAGTATTGAAATCAACTAGGAGTGATAGGTACATCACTTAGGACCTAGTACGGAAATATAGGGAAAGAACGGTACCTCGAGAGGTTTTTGGCGGTCTTAGAGGCATGGGGCACCAAGTCCTATACGATATACCCGGTTCAAGGGATCTCTTAGAAGTGTCGTGCGCCAGGGCCTGTCCTGAGAGGCTCTGGCAGGCGCGATGCCCCAAGGGTTATCTGACGGGACCTTTAATTTTTATTCTTTATTTTCATCTCTAAGCCTCCTAAGCTTCCATGTTTTCCACCCCAAATAGTTAGGATCCCTAAATACACTATTACCCAATAAGTTAGACCCGAAAACAGAACGAAAACATCAATCAAACCTACTAGAAGATCAACTACAATTCAACCAACAAGAACATCACAACTTTTCATCAAGAACTTCAAGATTTCCATTCAAATAAACTCTAATTTTCTGTAATGAGTAAAATTAGGGTGTGGGTGAAAGGAACCAACACGAAATTATCTCACGTACCTCGATAGGGATCACCCTCGATGAAATCCCCATAATGATCTTGTTGTTCTTGGACAATTTTTGATCTTCCTCTTCTTTTCTATTTTATCCCAAGCCCTAAGCGTTCTTCATTTTTGTAAAACTTATTAGGGAATTGGTCTTTAACCCTAAATAACTCTTAATACTAAAGAGGCAATACTAAGGTGAAAAAAAAACTTTGCCCTGTCTAAAATCCGGATTGGAGTTTCTTCGGTCCAATAACCCAATTTCCGAAAGAAATATCTCTATCATACGACATCGGATTTGTGCAAACTTGGAGGCGTTGGAAAGATCTTCCCAAGGTCCAACCATATAAATAAATCATCCAAAATCCTTCTGGGCTTGAACATAAGACTGTTTGAAAATGACCAAACTTACTTCTAAAAGTTGAAAATTTTCTAGATTTCCCTACCTATTTCCAAAAATGATTATTCTTGGTTTCTTAGCTTATTCTTAGTAAATTAAAGTTAAGAGATGTTACAATATCTCCCCCTTGGGAATATTCGTCCACGAATGAGAACTCTCTAACTAAGCTACATGTAGTAACATCATTTCAGCACTCAACAAACAAAAGCAAGTAATAACATGCTTATACATAGCCTTATAAAGTTCTAAGAAGAGAATATATTATCTTGATCTGCATTCTCTCCGGATTCAAAGAGATGTGGATATCTCTTCTTGATATCCTCCTCAGCTTCTCAAGTCGATTCTTCAAAGAATTGGTTCCTCCAAAATATCTTGACTAAAAAAACATTTGCTATCCTCAACATGCGAAGTTGATGATCTAAAATCTTACCGGAATTCATTCATAGGATAGGTTTTCCTTAATCTGTCAGTACTATCAATGAAGGATCACCCAATAACTTTTTCAACATTGAAATATGGCATACTGAATGAACCCCCGCAAACTCTAGGTTAGCTCTAACTCATAATCCACGTTTTCCACTATCTTGTAGATTCTATAAGGTCCAATACATCAGGGACTAAGTTTCCCGTTAACACTAAACCTCATAAGACCTTTCATGGGTGAAAACTTAAGATACACCCAATCGTCCACCTTAAACTCTAATGGCATTTTCCTAACATATGTGTAGGACTTTTGGAGACTTTGTGCCATCTTTAATATTTCTTGAATGACTTTCACCTTGTTCATAGATTGGTGAACTAGATATGGTCCTTTCGATCCTACTTCACCATCTTCAAACTACAAAATAGGAGTTATTAATCTTCTCCTATAAAGATCTTTATATATATCCACATTGATGCTCGAATTGTAACTGTTGTTATAAGTGAACTCAATGAGAGGTATGTGATCATCCTAATTCCTTAAAGTCGATCACACAATATCTCATCATATCTTCTAAGGTTTAGATGGTACCCTCTGCTTGTCCATCTATTTGAGAATGGAAATCAGTGCTCTAGTTCACGTTCGAACCCATACCTTTTTGGAAAGATTTTCAGAATTGTGTCACCTCTATCTAAAGTAATGGAGACCGGAACTCCATAAAGTCTTACCACTTTCTGAAGGTACAAATTATCCTAATCCTTGGCCGAATAGTTAGTCCATTAAAACGTGATTGTCTTATCAGTTAACTTGTTCCAAGGAGAAGAGATATATGAGAATCCTTCACCAAATCTTTTATAATAACCACCCAAGCTCAAGAAACTCCTCATATCTGATGGAGATGTGTGTCTAGGGAAACTCTGAACTGCTCCAATCTTCTGAGTGTCACTCTAATCCCTTTACTAGAAAAAATATGGCCTAAGAACGCCACATACTTAATACAAAACTTAAACTTGGAGAACATGGCATATAAGTCTTTATCTCTAAACGTCTGAAGAAAAATCCTAAGTTGACTAGCATGATCTTCTTCACTTCTTGAATAAATAAGTATGTCATCAATAAAGAGGATGACAAACAAATGTGACTAAGGTTTGAAGACACTGTTCATAAGATCCATGAATGTTTGAGGTGGATTTGTCAGACCAAACAACATAACCAAAAATTTGTAATGCCCATATCCTGTCAAAAGGTTGTCTTTGGAATATCGAAATCCCTTACCTTCAACTGATGATAGCCTGATATGAGGTCAATAATGGAAAAGTAAGAATCACCCTGAAATTGATCGAAGAGATCATTTATCCTTGGAAGAGGATATTTATTCTTGATGGTCACCTTATTCAACTGACGGTAGTCTATACATAGCCTAAGGGACCCATCCATTTTCCTAACAAACAAGATTGGAGTGCCTCAAGGTGAGATACTTGGTTGAATGAAGCCTTTATCTAACAAATATTTCAATTTCTCTTTAAGGTATTTTAAATCTGTTGCTTACATTATGTATGTCCTAATAGAGGTAGGAAAAGTATCTGGAATGATGTCTATGCCGAAGTATATATCTCTTTTGGGAGGGACTCCGGGTAGATCATTAAAAAAGACTTCTGGAAATTCATTGAATATATGAACTGACTGTAGGGAAGATACATCAACACTTGAGTTATTAACTCGGACTAAGTTATAGATACAACCCTAGGAAACTAACTTTCTTTCCTATAGGTACGAAATGAAATGACCTTTAGGCATTGCTGAACTCCTTCTCCACTCTATAATTATCTCATTAGGAATCTGAAACTTGACAATTCGAGTTCTGCACTCTATTGAGCATAAATGGATTGAAGTCGGTCCATACATATAATGACATCAAAATCTACCATGTCTAACTCTATTAAATCATCCATGGTACTCTTGTGACTGACAAAAATAGGACATTCAGGATAAACTCAAACTGCTAGAATGGATTCACCAATAGGTGTGGAAACACTTAATGGTTTGCTAAGTTGCTCATGAGAAATCTTAAAGTTCATAGCAACACAGGGAGTTACAAAAGATAAACTAGATCCTAGTTCTAACAATGCATAAACAGTAAAGTCACAGACTCAAATCATAATAGTGACAATATCTGGCGAATTCTCTTGTTCCTGGCGATATAGAGAGCATACAAGCGGTTTGTCCCTCTGCTAGTTCTAGAAGTAGCTCCTCTAGGTGTAGCCCTATAGTGGAGCAGCTGATGAAGACTGAGCTCTATTGCCCCCATTACCATCACTTTGCTTACTCTTTGGACATTCTCTCATGAAATTCCCGGTCTGACCGCACTTAATACAACACTCTGAGCCTTAGAGATAGATGCCATTGTGATTCCTACCACACTTACGCAGGCAGGAGGATTACTACCCCCTTGCACCACACTACCCTATAAATATGAAGACTTAGCTCGGGAGGTCTGACCATGATAGTCAACTCTGTCTCTGGGTGCATTTGCACTATTAGATGATGGTGCATTCTTCTTTGACTTTTGAAATTGTGGGCGACTTGGACCACCCTTCTGTTGACCAAACTCATTCCCAGTTTTCACCTTCATGTTTTGATATTCCTATCTGTCCCTCAACTTATGCTCTTCAACTTGCTGCACCTAAACCTTATGTCTGGATATATCCATGTTACCGATTAACAATGCAACCCTACCTTCTTTGCTTGAAGCAGGACCCAAACCAGCAACAAACAAGCTCATCCTTCTCCTAATATCCTTCAGCATTTCCAAAGCATAGAGAAAAAGTTGGATGAACTTCAACCCATACTCATGAACACTCATGGAGTCCTATTTGAAAGTGGGGAATTTTCGTGCCTTCGCTTCCTTCAGTTATCAAGGAAAGAACCTTCCCAAGAAGGCTTCTTCGAAGCAATCCCAACTTTGATGTGGTGCACCCTCTGCTCTTCCTTCCTTCAATTGGTCGAACAAAGTTCTAGAGACACTCTTGAGTTGGTATGCAGCTAGTTCAACCCTCTCAACACCAACCACATGCATTACTTCAAATACTTTCTTCAAATCTTCCACAAAGTTTTCAGAATCCTCAGTAATGCTTGATCTAGTGAAACTAAGATGATTCATTCTCAGAAACTCATGAACCCTCGAGGTGTCATCCCCTTCTTGTTGAGCTTCTCTCTGTTGCCCGACTTGGTTGGTTACTACTTTACTTAACATCTAGATAGCTTCCCAAAATTCGCCATTTGTAACCTCTTCTTGGGATTGCACATCAAGTACATTTGGGACCTCTTGTTCCTCAATATTTCTTCAGGATGGTCGACCTCTACCTACTCTTTGTAGAGAAATGATGAATTTGAAAATATGCGTAAGCACGAATTAGAGAGAGACATTTATAGATAAACTCTAATGCACGAAAAGAACATGAAAGAAGTGAAACATTCCTAAATTTTGTAGCCTCCTAATAATAAATGTGACGCGCTTCACACCGATCACTATGACTCTACAAACACGACTTCATAGACTCCCTATGAATCTTGAACTCGGTGATCTGATACCAAGTTTTTCACACCCAGAGCCTACACCCTATACGTGGCCGACACTCGGTGACCATTCCTGGCCTCGAGAAAACCCCTAGCCTGGATTACTTAACTCAACGGAAGACAACAATAATAATTAAGGACAAAAGAACTTAACTAAACTACACAGTAATACTATTTGGAATATTTATAAAGTTTAAACATTCAAACTGACAAAAATGGAAACTCAAGTCTTCAACATAAGAATGAAAAGTAAAGAAAAACTAAACAAATAGCTATCTATGAAGCCTCTAAACTGACTGAGATGGATTTTGGGACAGACCCCACAACATCCTTAAAACTAATTTAGTAAATGGAATTAAAAGGATGTCCTCTAGAATGCAAGGAGTCTCACGACAGACTTTAGAGCATAATCTGGATCAACAAAACGTGCATGCAGATCCTGGTTATCTCGTCTGCATCATAAAATGATTCAGGAAAGTGGCATTAGTACATTAAATGTACGAGTATGCAAGTTGGAATTCTAAACAACACTTAAACTTGAAAAGGATTAAGAAGAACAGTTACTTTGAGTCTAATTTTAGAAGAATCTTCAAACTCTTAATCAATATACACAGTTTAAATGTAATTTCAATATAAAGAAATGTTGATTGAAAACATGTTGTAAACTCTACATGTGTACAAGTATAAAAATAATATATGCGATGCATATATAAATACAAATAACTGATGTATAATACAATACTACAATGGGAGCTTCTCTAACCGACAACCATCACTTAAGAGCTATAGTGATGATAGAATGTTACTCAGCCCACACTGCCTTACCATCCTAACATTGTTGTAGTATAGGACATGAACTATCGAATGGATTCACTAGTAAATTGTGAAAAGGAATCATCTAAAAAGATTGACAATTTTCTACCCATGATGACTACATGGTTTATAGGGGTTGTGAGTTATCTAAACTCTTTCCCATATTCGTGCTCAGTATTTCTCCCAATATATATATATATATATATATATATATATATATATATATATATATATATATATATATATATATATATATATGTATTGGCTCTTATGTTTAAAACATACTAATTATGTGATTTGAGTGATCAAAACATAGCTTTTCAAAACCTCTCTTGGAGATCATAGTTTTCTATTTCTTCTATCAAAACTAGTCATAGGCTCTATGGAAGTATAACTTCCTTTCGTTCTCAGAATTTTGATTTTTTTAATTTTAAGCTTTGTGGAACGACTTAGTTCCTTTATAGCTATTGAGATATGAACTCAAATTTATGCTCTTTGCATACTCGAAACTTAACTATTACAAAAATACTTAGTTCCCTAATAGCATTTGAGAATTTCACTCAACTCATTACTTGATCCTTAAAAAAAATTAAAACGTTCCTTTAAGACTCTTGAATGCTTTAGGAACTTACTTTGACATGCTTCTTGACTTTTAAACTTAACTCTTAACGTATTTGACTTTGATCTTAACTTCCCTTGAATTGAATTATGGATTCAAGGATCATGATTTCATGTTTATGGATGATTTCATGATGTTTAGATGTACTTTAGAGTATTGAAATCAACTAGGAATGATCTTAGGAACTAGTACGGAAAGCCATATCTCCCACACAGGACACTAAATTTGTGCAAACTCGGCGGCAATGGAAAGATTTTCCCAAGAGCTTTCCAACCACATAAAGAACGCATCAAAACTCCTCATGGACTAGAAGTTACAACCATTTTAAAATGACAAAAACTCACTTTTGAAAGCTAGAAATTTTCCAGACTTCCTTATTTCAATAAATTATTATTCTTGGTCTCTTAGCTTATTCTTAGTTAATTCAAGTTAAAAGATATTACATATTTGTCCGTAGGTGGTGAAATATATTGTGACTATTTTTATTTTCATGGTGAAATATATAGATTTGATAGAAATATGACAGTAATGGTAGTGGTTTCATGGTGGTGTTCATTGAAGAAGAAACAAATGAATGATATAGAAATATTTGGTTACAATTTAACATGACATAGGATGTGGCAGTGACATGGCATTGATGTGACATAAGTCTGATACACCTCCCATTGTGTGAGTGGTGCTATACGTTGTAGGGTATAAAAATTTATTATTTAATAGCAGCTGTGCATAATATATAACACCATTAGTTTAAACGTATAACTGACTTTTCGAGAGAAATTCTGAATGAATTTATGTTTTTTCCCTTTATATTACCCTCACAATTACTATTTAAGCAAAATAATTATAATATTACTAATAATGTGTCTTCCTAACTCTCTCTCTCTCCCCCCCCCCCCCATCTTTTCTTCTTCTTTTTTTCGTTCTTCTCTTTCTCCCTCTATCCTTCTTCTTCTTTATTGTTTTTACCGGTTAAACTTTATTTTTCTTTTTAAAAGGAAAAGTTTTTATTAATAATCAATGCTAACAAAATTTAAATATATAAAAATATAGATTAATTTAATTAGTGCTTGAATGGTTGAAAATTAGATATAATGTTTTTGATATCGTTAATAAATGAAATAAATATTAACAAAATTTATAATACATTTTGAAATTCAATATATTATACATATTATGTACATATTTCAATGCATGTGGTGAATATATAACAAAATATTTTAAACACCATAACATATTTTAGCAACGTTAACAGGAGAGAAAACGGGAAAAAGGTATGAATAAATCTGATCTTTGACTGAAATTGTTGTAACGATACCAAATTTTAGAAAGGACCTTTTACCTCGTATACTATTTAATAGTGTATTTCAAAGGTACACATGTGCTACGTTGACATAAAAGTACTTCATAATTATAAATATTAATATGTCCATGTGTGAACATATATACCTTTAAAATACACTATTAAACAGTTCAGGGGTAAAGGTCCTCCATAAGGTTTATTAGCGTAACAAGAATTTCGGCCAAATTTAGAGTATTTATCATACCCGTTTCCAAAGAAAAAATAAATTATTATTATAAATTTTGATTCAATATACTATACATATGAGAGACATGTTTCAATGCATGTGGTGAATATATAACTAACATATTTTAATACAAATATATTTTGAATATTATATGTGAATTTCAAACATTCTGGTACAACTTAAATTAGTATACAATGTTAGAAATGTATTATATTTGTTCTCGAATAATAACTATGTAATTTATAGTAATGTATAATATTGAATTTGAATTGTATCGTGTGTGTGTGTGTGTATATATATATATATATATATATATATATAATAAAATTTTTCATAGCTTCACTTCTTTTTTTTCGTAATAACTATCACCAGACCATCAATTGTTTATATATAATACAATTTTAATACATTTTTTCAGATCTTTACCTCATATACAATTTTAGCACATATTTATATCAAATATTTATTAAGACTAAAGTCATGTCAGATATAGTAATTAAAATAAACAAACACTTAAAAGCGTAATTAATCAAATAAAGTATATTATTTATGTCACAAGCTATATTAGGTCACTCTTTGTTTTAGCTACAATATTTGATCATTCAAATTTACCATACATAAAATAGTCTTGACTACTTTATAATCTTGGGTTTAACATTAATATTTTCTCCATTTATCCTAAATCAAAAGTTGTAATCATAATATTTATAACTACATGATATAAACCAAATCAATGTGAATTTAGATATCAAATATAATAGCTATAACTCAACTATATTTTTTGTACGAGATCTACAACAATTGGTATAAGTCAAATGTGTTTTCAAAGGTGAAAACAACACAAATCTATCAGTTTAGGTTGTACTTGTGTCCAAACATATAAGTTTATCAAATCATCATGGGAAAATGCACAAGTACCCCCCTCAACTATACATGAAATCCCGACGACACACATCCAATTGGGTTGCTTTATTTTGGTCCTTAATGTATTTTAAGTGATTGAAATAGTCCTTTATGTATGAAAAAATGTGTTTAATTTAGTTTTTTACTGTAAACTTAACAATTTACCAAAAAATTGTTATATATAATTGTATGGCCAATATAACTTACAAAATCCACTATTTTTATCATTCTTATTAGTGCAAAGAAAGAGTTTCATGAATTTCAAAAACACCATTTTATCTAACATCTAATGGCATAATTACAAATTAATTATTGTAAAACATTAAATGAAATGGACCGTCAAGAATTCTTAGCAGCAGTGATAACAACAGTGAAATAAATTGTCAAGAATTCTAAACATATTTTCTCAAACTTCTAATCAACATTGTCATTAGAAGTTATGATAGCAAAGGAAAGAGCAATCCCAACCATTGCAAGACCTATATCCTTCAATTCAATAAAGAGTCGAAGAGCAAACACGGTGTAACCAAGATTAACATAAGCAAATATAAGGGTTTTGTAAGAAACAATATCAGGTTGGGGAATTTTTTGATAATCCATTTTATTCAACCTTTTTACAATAATTATTTGTAATAGTGTGATTAGCTGTTAGCAAAAATGGTGTATTAAAATTTGTGAAACACTTTTTGTAGCTAAATAAAGATGGTAAAAATGATGTATTTTATAAGTTATGTGGGCTCCACCATTATATTTTTATCAATTTTTTGCGTAAATTGTTAAGTTTAAGGTAAAAAACTAAATAGAACACATTTTTTTATATTTGAAGGACTATTCAAAACACGTAGAATATATTAAGACCAAAACAAAGCAACCTCAATACATCAAGGGTCATTTTGATCATTTTTTTCATGTTTGGTAAACAATAAAGGGAGAGAACAAAACTTCAAATTTCAATTATTGCCTGAAAATAGAAGTCTGTGAAGACATGATTTAGAAACATACATGAATTTGGAGAGAGATTTGGTTGGAAGCCTTAGCACAATCCTTGTTATGATTTAAGCATGAAGAAGGATGTCAGGCCTCGAGCTACCCCCGTGATGCGGACACGGAACCTAGAACCACAAGTGATACCAAGCTAACCCTGCTGGCATGATCATGAGCATACTAAAGATAATAAAGTGTTGCGGAAGATAAATCATACTTAAAATGAAAAGATGGGGAATAACCATATGCTATAACTGAGATATTTGAAAACAATGAGTTTCATATAAAAGAAATATTAACTCAACACTAAGTTGAATCTAACGTTTAAAAATAGCCTCTAAACTAGACTAGAAAAACTGGGAAAAGTCCCAGCTAAATCTAGCAAAAACTGAAACTAAATGACTAAAGACTGAAATGACACTCATGACTATTCTCCTCAGAGAATGAGGACTCACCACTGAATCTGCTGAACTGGAGATCGGAAATTGATCTATGTGTGATCTGGATGTTGAGAACTTGAGCCTACATCACGAGAACATGTAGCGCACGTATGCATCAGTACTTGAAAGGTACTGAGCATGTAGGATAGAGTAAAACTGAAATAAAACATAATTGAACAAGCACAAAAACAAGTATAATAATCTGAACGTGATGTGTTGATTTCTGAGCTAACTGGATGCAATGACCAATTTATAACACGCTTAAACTGAATACTGAATATACTGATAAATGATCAATGCAGAGAGTCTGACTGAACTGTGGGAGCTACTAATAACCGATAATAAAACCACATCAGCTAGATGTGGAGTCCGATGTATATGCCCCATCGAGAGGACCAAATACACCCTACCAAAGGTATAAAGGTATGCTGGTGTGATCACTAAACTGATTGCTCACAGAGGGGGACTTATAACCTACATGGCTAGTAGTTTTGGGACTATTGGGTTTGCTAAACCCTAGTCGAACTCGGTATTATGCTACTCCCAATGAAATCTGTAAATTAACTGATTATATCTGAATTTCTGTAAAAACTGGATAGCTCGAAATTGAACATGAAAATTGAGAATGCAATAATTAATCTGATAATCATGCATTTAAAACTGAGGCATGTATATCTGACGTGTCTAAAATATATGACCTATCATATGTAACTCAAGAACTAAAGAAAGACAAAGCTAGGGTTCTGAAATTCATATAATTTGAGTAATAACATAATATGATTTGAAAAATATATTTAATAAATTCATGAAGTTATATCAAAGCTCTAGAAACCCTAGGTTTAATCATGATAAGAGAATAGAGAACTGACTAAAACTAAGGACCCAATGGGTGAAAGGAACCCACTTGTGAAATCCCACATACCTGGTGATTAAATCCATGGAAAAATATTTAAGTTTAGGGGATGGAACTGTTGGAGCTTGTGGCGTTCTTGAACTAGGGTTCTTGGCTTTTTTCTCCTCTCTTGCTTCTAATTTTCTAAGTTTTGATTTAATGATTTTACTAAAATATATTTTAGTTATGTTTCCAGGCTTGAACTTTCTAAAATATGATAATTTAGGGTCAAAAAGACGTAATATACAATTTAAACAGAGTGGGAAAGGTCAAAAAGTCCCCTGGGAAGGTTGCTGTCGGGCCTCATGACGACCAGGACTAAGTGTCCGTCGTGCGCCCGACACTATGTCGTTGGGTCTGTCGTGAGGTCTTGTTCAACATGAATTTACTAAAATAGGCATAACTTTTTACATGCAAGTCTGATTTTAGCATGTTTTGTGGCTATGGAAAGATAATTCAATTATCTATATGCGGGTAGGTCATGGGAAATTTTGTGCTAAGTTCTATGATCATTTTTAGTTAACCCAACTTCATTTCCCCTTTAATTGGCTGCAAATTTTCCACCTACGGAGCGTAGGTCCACCTACGAACCATGTTGGTTATCCATAGCTCTTTTCAGAGAGTGGTTGAAGGGAGTTTTGATCGAAAGTAACACACTACGGACCGTCGTTTGACCTACGGACCGTAAGTCCGTCCATCGTCCAAGACTTAACCAATTTTTCTAGGCTAAAATTTTTTGGAGTTTTTGATCCCATCAACGGTTGTGCAGGACGAACCGTGGTTCAGGATACAGTCCTTCGATGCCACCGTTGGTAGCACGTGCAGATTTTTTCTAAAAAACTAATTTTTGGTTTGTTTTGGCTACGGGGTCTTACAAAGGGAACTACTCATTGGAGTTGTCATCGCATAAGGATGTTTTTTAATTCTAATAGTTTGTGTGTGGTTTTGGCGTTTGTGCTCATTGAGAAGAAGAAATTACAGTTTGACACAGTCTTGAATTAGAACAAGACTTTTGTTAGCGCGATTTGTTTTTTTTAACAATATAACTGAAAATTGAATTCCTAAAAATTCTAATTTGATGCATTACTTTCTGAATAGTTTTGCAGCGTTCTAAGCATTAAATTTCATTATTATGGCTTCAAAATTGTATTTGATTTTATTTACTCGAAGTCTTATATATGTGACGACGAGTCATAGAAAGCAAAAATAAAGCATTTATGGGTGAAAAAGATAGTATTGAAGTAACGAGGAATAATTCAGCTGTAGAAGCGGATTTTGATTGTTCTGATTCTATTGATGATTATGAATTTGTGTGACAAAAGAAAAGACATATTGAAGCATTCAAAGACTTTACCATATGTTATTAGTTAGAGAAATCAATGTATAATACTCTATAATTAAGTTATTTTAACAGATCCATGCAATTAAAATTTTGTAATAAATAGTTTTCTTAACTTCTGAGTTTATATTTTGGGTTTTAGGTGTTTTAATGGAAGGTGAGCTTGTTGGCGTAAAATTAGAAGATATTTGGGATTTGGGGGAAGATGATCTTGCTGGATCAAAATTTAAAAAGAAATAACGAGCTAACAAAAATTGCTCTATTAGCTTTTGATAAAATTTCTGAAAGGAGAGAGGAAATTAAAAATTAACGACAATTTAGCTGTTAAAATTAAACTATGTGAGATTAAGATTCAGATGTATTTTTAAAAAACTAGTTTAAGAGCCTCTAAATTAAAGAGACAATTTAGTTTTATGACTTATGTCTTAGTTATGTTGTTTTGGGTTAAAAACAACGGTAGTCTTTAATCAAAGAAGCTCCAAGTTTTGAATATGTATGCGTCACATACACATGGTTTAAGGCAAACGATAATTTAAATAGTCTAGCATATGGTAGTATAATTAGGGAACAGTAGATATGATGTGACCATATTTCCTATTCTTCCATGGCCAAATTCAAATCCACCTATACGCGCTTTGGGGCTCGTTTGATCTTTTAAATGAGTCGTTTTCATCTTCAGGGCCAACATACACATAGCTAAAACCCTAATGGACGTCCAACAATTTTTTTGGAAAAAATGATGTCTGAATTTCGGATCACCCAAAAAATGGTGTGCTATAACACAAGAACATTGACAAAATCGGGGGTTTACCTACTCTGGGCTTATTTAACCTTGAAACGGGTCATTTTGGCGATCAGGGACTAAAAACTACATATCTAAGGTCTTAATGGGCTTCAACAAAATTTTTTTATCAAAATGGTGTCGGAATTTTGGATCACTAAAGAAAATGGTGAGCTATAACACATGAAAATTGGCAAAATTGGGGGGTATACCCACTGCGAGGCCCGTTAGACCTTGAAATTGGGTTGTTTTGGCCATTAGGCCCAATTAACTCCATAAGTAAGTTATTAATGAATGTCCATAAAAAATTTCAGCAAAAATGATGTCGGAATTCCAAATCACCAAAAAAGATGGTGAGCTATAACATACGAAAATAGACAAAATCAAGGGTTTACCTACTCCGCAATTCGTTTGACCTTGAAAATGAGTCGTTTTTTCCATGAGGGCCAACTGACTCTCTAGCTATGGTCTTAACACTTGTTCATGAAAAATATTGGCAAAAATTATGTCGGAAACTCATATCATCAAAAAAAATATAGTGAGATATAGCGCATGAAAATTTGCAAAACGGGGGGTGGGGAGGGATATATACATGCTCCCGGGATCATTTGAACTTGAAAATTGGTCATTTTTTATCAGGGCCAATAGACTCCATAACTAAGGTTTCAAATGATGTGCACAAAAAGTTTTGACAAAAATGATGCCAGAATTCTAGAGCACTAAATAAGATGGTGAGTTGCATATGAAAATCGACAAAACGAGGGGTACACCCTCTTTGGGACACATTTGACCTTGTAAATGAGTCGTTTTGACCATCAGGGCCAAGTGATTACATAGCTATGATCTTAACAAACGTCCAAAAAAAATTTCGACAAAATTGATGTCGGAATTCATGATAACCAAAAATGTGGTGAGGTATTGTATATGAAAAATAAGCAAAAAAAAGGGAAGGGGAGGGGGTATACCCACTCCGGGGATTTTTGGCCTGCAAAATGGGATGTTTTGGCCATCAGGGCCAACTCACTCTATATCTAAGGTCTTAGCGAACTTTCACAATAAATTTTGGCAAAAATGATGTCAGAATTTCAGAACACCACAAATAATGGTGAGTTATAGCACCCAAAATTTGACAAAACGGGGGCTATACTCGCCTGTAGGGCTCGTTTAACCTTATAAGTGGGCCATTTTTATCGTTATAGCAAACTGACTCCAACTAAGGTCTTAGCTTACATCCACAAAATTTTTTTTGCAAAAACTGATGTCGGAATTCTGGATCACCAAAAAAGATGGTGAGTTATAACACACAAATATTTGAGAAATGGGGAATTTACCTACTTCGAGGCTCGTTTGACCTTGAAAATGGATCATTTTGGCTGTTAAGCCCAACTGACTCCATAGTAAGGTCTTAGAAGACATCAACAAAAAATTTCAACAAAAATGCTGTTAGAATTTGGGATCACCAAAAAAAGATTGTGAGCTATAACATATGAAAATGGACAAAACGAGAGGTGTACACGCTATGGGGCTCTTTGACCTGTAAATGGGTCATTTTGTCCGTCCGAACAAAATGAATCCATTGTTAAAGTCTTAACCTACATTCACAAAAACTTTTGAAAAAAGTGATGTCGAAATTTGGATCACCAAAAAATATGGTGAGCTGTAGCACATGAAAATGTAAATGTAAAGACGGGGGTATAAAGTAAGGTCTAACCAAATCAATAGTTAAGTTCTTCAAAACGTCTACAATATTCTTTGGCAAAAAAATTAAACAAAAATTTTGGATCACCAAAAAAAGATGGTGACCAATAGCATATATATATCGACAAAAAAGGGGTATACCCGCTTCAGGTCTAATTTGACCTTGTAAATGGGTCGTTTGTCCATCAGGGCAAACTAGCTCTGTAGCAAAGGTCTTAACGGACGTCCACGAAAATTTTTGGGAAAAATGATGTTTGAATTCTTGATCACCAAAGTCCATGGAGTATAGCACATGAAAATCATCAAAATCAGGGGGGAATACCCGCTCCGAGGCTCGTTTGACCTTCGAAATGGATTGTTTTGGTCGTCAAGGCCAACTGTCTCCATATCTAAGGTCTTCTTAATAGACGTCCACAATTTTTTTTTCCAAAAATGACGTTGGAATTCCGAATCACAAAAATAGATAGACGATATAGCATACAAAAATTGACAAAATTATGGGTTTACCTACTTCCAGCTCATTTGTCCTTGAAATTGGGATTGGCCATAAGGGCCAACAGACTTCGTAACTAAGGTCTTAATGGACGTTCATAGAAATTTCAGCAAAATTGATGTCCCAATTCCGCATTACCAAAAAAGATAATGAGCTATAGCACTTGAAACTCAGCTAAACATGGGTTATACCTGCTCTAAGGCTCGTTTAACCTTAAAAATAAGTTGTTTTGGCCGTCAAGGTCAACGAATTCCATAGAACAGGTCTAACAAACGTCTACAATAACTTTTGGAAAAATAATATTTTATTTCGGATCACAGAAAAAGACGCTCAGTTAAAGCACAAGAAAATCGACAAAACGGTGGGTGGTAACCGCTTCGGGGCTCATTTGACCTTGTAAATAGGTTATTTTGGGTGTTATGTCTTACTATATCCACAACTAAGGACTTAATAGACGTCATGAAAAATTTAAGCAAAAATGATGTTGAAATTCTAGATCACCATAAATGATGGTGAGCTATAACACACTAATATTATCAAAATCGGGGGTTTACCTGCTCCTGCGCTCATTTGACATTGAAATTAGGTTGTTCTGACTGTCATGGTCAAGTGACTTCATATCTAAGGTCTTAACAGACGTCCAAAAAAATTTTCAACAACAAAATGATATTAGAATTCATGATCATCAAAAAAGATGGTGAGTTGTAACACATGAAAATAGAAAAAACTGGGTGTAGACCTTTTCTAGGGCTCATTTTACCTTGAAATGAGTCGTTTTGTTCTTCGGGACCAACTGACTCCAAAACCATGGTCTTAATGGACGTCCATAAAATTTTTTGACGAAATTGATATTAGAATTCCGGATCACTGAAAAGTCATGGACTATAACACACAAAAATTAGCAACATTGGGGGTTTACTTTCATTAGGACTCTTGTGACCTTGAAAATGGGCCTACATACCAAATAAAAATCGATAAAATGGGATTGGGGTTATTTAAGCTCGAAAGCTCATTTGACGTTGTAAATGAGTCGTTTTGACCGTCAAGGACAACTTTCTCCATAACTAAGGTCTTAACAGACGTCCACAAATATATTTGGCAAAAATAACTTCAGATTCTGATCAACAATATTACATGGATTATAGCACACGAAATTGACAAAATCAGGGGTTTACCAACTTCAGCGCATGTTTTGACCTTGAAATAGGCCATTTTGGTTGTAAGGGCCAATAGACTCCATAACTAAAGTCTTAACTGATGTGTTTGAAAAATTTCAGCAAAAGGCTGTCGGAATTCAAAATTACCATAAAAGAAGGTGAGTTATAAAACATGAAAATCGGCAAAATGGGGTTATACCTGCTACAGGGGTCGTCTTACCTTGACAATGGGACGTTATGACTGTCAGGGCCAACTAATTCCATAGATGAGGTCTTAATGGATGTCCACGAAAACTTTTGGCAAAAATAATTTCTGAATTCTTTATCACCACAAAATATGGTGAGCTGTAGCAGACAAAAATTCACAAAATGGGGGGTATACCCTCTCTTGAGATTATTTCACCTTGTAAATGTTCCATTTTGGCCATCAAGGCCAAGTGTCTTTATAAATAAGGAAGTAACGAAAATCCACAAAAAACTTTTGGCTAAAATGATGTCAAAATTTTGGATCACCAAAAAGATGGTGAGCAATAGAGCATGAAAATTTGAATAGTCAGGGGCTTACCCTTTTTGGCCCTCGTTTTAACCTAGAAAATGGGTCATTTGGCCGTCAAGGACAATTGACTCCATACCTTGGGTCTTAACTATAAATTTTTTTTTGCTAAAGTAATGTCGTAATTCTGGATCACCAAAAAGTATTGTGTTCTATAGAACATGAAAATTTACAAAATGGGAGGTATACCTGCTCTGGACTCGTTTGACCTTAGAAATGGACAATCTTGACCATCAGTCCAACTGACACATAAGCTAAGGTCTTAAGGGAAACCCATAAATATTTTGATAAATATGATGTTGATTTTCTGTATCATTAAAAAAGATGGTGAGCTATAATATACAAAAATTTGCAAAATCGACGGTTTACATGCTCTAGGCACGTTTGACCTTGAAAATGAGTCATTTTGGTCGTCACAGCCAATTAACTCTATAATTGAGGTCTTAGCAGATATCCATGAAATATTTTAGAAAAAATAATGTGGTAATTCCAGATCACCAAAAAATGTGGTGAGGGAATAGGGGTCTCATGTTTAGTATGTCCGGCTCCCCACATGGGCTTTCTCACGTTTAGCATGTCCAGATTCCTCAAGATATATGTTGTCTAATGAGGTAGAAACCCCACATTTAGAAAGTTTGGGTTTCCAGTAAAAATTTCCTTGACCATTAAATATATACCCGCATAGGATTCTAACTTAGTTGATCCACCTAGATATTTATGTACGAAAGGTTACAACTTAGGGAAATATTAACACTCTATTTTCGTTGTGAGTGTAGAACACCGCATGGTCTCATTTCGATTATTGAAACCTTTTTACCTAATGTAAAAGTAAATGAATGAATGTATGAACTCTCACTAGGGCCTTCTTGAGGGGTTTTACATATTGTAAGGGATAGTATGAGACTTCTCTTACACAATTCACTTGTGGGATTCTAAGAAGTGGCTATAGTAGTGTTCTGTTATGACTGTTTATTATGACCTATGTATGATTATTATGTATATGGCAAGTTATGAAGAGATATGATATTATGAATATATGCATAAAGTAGGTTGCTTAATGTGATACTTAGCTTTGAATAAGGTTATGGGATTCTATTATTTGCATTCCGTAAGTATTGCTCGAGTTGTATACATGTTGGGATAGTAATAGTTCGGTTCGATTATGATACTTACTTTATGTGCATATTGGGTTCACTTGATAAAAGAATGTTTTGACAAAAATTTCCCTTAATGCATATTTTAATGGGTTTTTATGCATACTAGCCATTCTTAGTACGTAAGTTGTACTAACCCATGTTTTCTTCCCTTTTCCTAAAAAATGTGGGTTCTGGTTGTTAAGGATTGAAGGTCACTTCTCATGACACTTGGACTTGTTTCTCCAATTTGGTGAGTCCTCAAGTCCTAGGACAAGACCGTATGTTCTTGTTTTTAGTTCTTCTCTTATGTTGGAAGACATTATTTCACTTTCTTATTTCTAGGGTTCTTAATGATGTAAGGGCTAAATTCCATTTCTACACTTCTATGCTTAGATTTTATGTTGTGATGAAGTTAGATTCTATTTTCATGTACGAAGTAAAGTTGAACTTTAAAACTAAATGTTTTAAATTTGTCGCATTTTTATTCTATGATTATGACGAATGCTAAGGGCTTGTATAAGACCTCTTCGAGGTACAATAAACCGATAATGACTAAGGGGTGATCTATGGTCGTTACAAAAACGGTATCAAAGCCTAAGGTTGATAACAATGTAGCTTTGATGTCACAAAATACCACGTCGAGTAGAATCTTGTTCATTGGTGTGAGTGTACCACACTTATGAATGAGAGGCTATGAAATGCTTAGGAATATCCAATATTTTGTTATTCCATAGTTGTTCCTACGAGTCTTAAATCTATCTAGACCTTTCTTCTAATCCTTTTCTTGTGCTTTTAGGGAATGAATTAAAGAAGGACAAAAGCTAGGAAGACCAATGAGAAGATTTTGAATGAGGCAAGTCCCCCTCACGCTCCTCAAAATCCTCATCTTCCTATTGAAGAAGGGGATATGTCTATTGTTGAGATAAAGTGACTAATCATAGTTTGAATCAAGTGTTGGCATCTCAAGTGGGTAGGACACTAGGGTGTAACTGCACCCTAACACTACCCCTTCTAGTATTAGTGATTTTTTAATGATGAGTCCCTTACTTTCTTTGGCTCTAAAGTGCAGGAATACTTGCAAGGGTTCATTGATGAAGTGTTCAAGGGGATATATTCTATGGGTGTGTCTTCTCAAGAAAAGGCGGAACTAGCCGCCTATCAACTCAAAGGTGTGGCTCAAGTTTGATATGAACAATGGAATGAAGAGAGGCCTATGATAGAATGTCCAATTAGTTAATCATCACTCAAGATGATTTTCCCTGATAGGTTCTTCCCCTTGGAATTAAGGGAGAGGAGAATGAAAAAATTAATCAATATTCATCAAGGGGTATGAGTGTAGATGAGTATATCCTCAGGTTAACTTAACTATCCAAACAAGCTCCTACTATGGTGACATATTAATATGCTAAGATGAATGAAATTGTTATGGGGATATTCGATCTTGCGGTAATGAATGTACGTTGGATATATTAACTCCTAGCATGGAGAACTTTCGTCTCATGTTTCATACCAAAAAAATTGAGGACCAAAATCTTAAGCAAGTTGTTATGGATTTGAAGAGGACGAAGGCCGAAGATGGAAATTCTTGCAAAGCTAGGTTTGGGACTTAAGAAAATACAAGGTTAAAGCGGACGTTTTTTAACGATGGTACTCCTAATACCCCAAGGTAAAAAAAGGTAAAGTATCTAACCCCGAGCCTCAATAAGGGTGATATGGTGGTTCTACTATTAATTAGACTATTTGTGCAATGTGTGGTAGAAAACATGAAGGAAAGTGTCTAGGTTGCACGAGTAATTTCTATATTTGTGGTAATAACGTCCATATGAAGATGGACTTCCCTATGTTAAAGGATCAAGGAAGGAAAAATGCTCAAACACAAGAAAGTGGTCTGAATTCTGATGCTCCTAAGAAGAATTGCTTTTATGCTCTCCAATCCCGTGGTGATCATAAGTGCTCTCCGGATGTTGTACTTGTATGTTGCAAAATTTTCAATTAATGTTTATGGATTTTTGGATCTCGGTGCCACTTTGTCTTTTGTAACTCCTTCAATAGCTATGAGATTTGATATGCTTCCCGATATCTTACATGAACCTTTTTTTGTTTCTACCCTAGTGGGTGATTCCGTATTTTCTAAAAGATTTTATAGGGGTTGTCCCATATCATTTCCCAACAGATTCATATTGTTTGATTTGGTAGGTCTGTATATCTTAGACTTTGATGACATATTAGGTATGGATTTGATTCATGCTCGTTTTGAGTCCATATATTGTAGCTCCTGAATTGGAAGTTTCAATGTCCTAATGAAGTCGTTTTAGAATGGAATGGGGGGAACTCAATCACTAGAGGTTGAGTTATTTCATGTCAAAAATCTAGTAAGGTGATTTCAAAGGGATGTCTCTTAACATATTATGAAGTTCAAGGATTTTGGTCTGAGAATTCTCTTTTAGAGTCGTTCCCCATAGTGAAGGATTTTCCATAAATCTTTCCTAATTAATTGCTCAAAATTCCTCTAGAACGGGAAATAGCTTTGGTGTTGATTTATTGCTTGATACAAAAACCATCTCAATCCGTCCTTATCGGATGGCCCTGGAAGAGTTGAATAAACTAAAGGCTCAACTAAAGGAATTGCTGATAAGGGTTTTACACAACCACGTATATCTCCATGAGGTGCTCCAGTTTTATTTGTGAAGAAGAAAGATGGTCTTCGTATGTGTATCGATTATCAATAATTGAATAAAGCCGCTATAAAGAATAAGCATCCACTCTCTAGGATTGATGATTTTTTTACCAACACCAAGGAGCGAGCTACTTTTCAAAAATTGACTTGAGATGGGTTTTCACCAACTTATGGTGAGGGGTGTAGATGTTCCAAAAACAACCTTCCAAACAATATATGGTCATTTTGAATTCATAGTGATGTCCTTTGGTCTCACTAATGCCCCGATGTCTTTCATGGACCTTATGAATTAGGTTTTTAGAAGTTATCTTGATTTGTTTGTGATTTTCTTTATTGATAACATCCTGATATACTCTAAGAGTGAGAATGATCATATAAACCATATGAGGATAGTTTTGCAAGTCCTCAAGGATAATCGACTTTTAACTAAATTTAGTAAATGTGAATTTTGATTAAGATCGATTGCTTTTGTTGGTCACATTGTGTGTAGTGAAGGTTTAGAGGTTGATCAGTGAAAGAAAGATGCCCTAGACCTTTGAGTCCTACCAACATCCGAAGCTTTTGGGTTTAGCAGTGTACTATAATAGGTTTATTGAGGGATTTTTATTTATTACATAACCAATAATGGATCAAACCACACGAAGTCCGACTTCTAATTGTTGGAATCATCTTAAAAGAGATTCCAATTACTGTAAACTCACCACCGCTCTGGTGTTGACCTTACCAAAGGGTATTAAAGGGTTTTTAGTTTATTGTGACGCTTCAAAAGTGGTTTTGCGTTGTGTCTTTATGCAACATGGTAAGGTGATATCTTATTCCTCAAGACAACACAAGGTTTATGAGAAGAACTATCCAACTCATGACCTTGAGCTAGAAGCCGTAGTTCTTGGTATATTGATTTGGAGACACTATCTATGTGGAATACATGTTGATGTGTTTATCGGCCACAAGAGTCTTTAATATGTTTTTAGCCAAAAAGAATTGAACCTCCAAGAAAAGAAGTCGTTCGAACTATCAAAAGATTGTGATATGAGTGTCCTTTACAACACCGCAAAAGCCAATGCAGTAGGGGATTCCTTGAGTCGTGTATCTATGGGTAGTGTGTCACATGTCAAAGAAGATAAAAAGGAGTTATCCCATTATGTGCATAGGCTATCCTAGTTGGGTGTCCCACTAGAAGATTCTTCAAAATGAGGTGTTACGATCCTCATAATTCCAAGTCATCCGTTGTTGTTGATTTGAAGTATAAGAAACATCTTTACCCAATCTTGATTGAATAAAAATAGTTGATTCTCAACAAATCTATAAAAACTTTCTGTAAAGGAGAAGATGGTGTGCTTAGGCACTAAGGAAGGTTATGTGAACCGGATGTGGATGGCCTAAGGGAAATATTCTTAGAGGATGCCTATGGCTCACCATATTCCATCAATAGAGAGGACACCAAAATGTATCATGAATCATGCGAGATTTATTGGTGGAACGGAAATAAAAGGGACATAGAAAACTTTGTGGCTAGATGGTCAATTTTCCAATAAGTCAGAGTCAAACCTCAAGGACCGTGAGATCTAACTCACAATATTGATATCCAACTTTAAAGTGGGAAGATGTCATTATGGAATTCAGGGTTGGTTTGCCTTGGTCCTGTAGGAGACATGACTCTATTTGGGTAATTATAGATACATGGACTAAAACATCCCATTTTCTTCATGTCAAGGTTTCATATTCATGGTAAGATTATGCTAGGTTATACATTAAGGAGATTGTAAATTTTTGTGAGGCCCCTTTGTAGTCATTCAGGATATCGTAAGATTATCCTACTTTTGGAGGAGATTCCATAGTGGGCTTGGTAGTCAAGTGAAACTTAGTATTGTGTTTCACCCTCCAACGGATGGTCAAGCAGATTGCACCATCCAAACTTTAGAAGACATGTTAAGAGCATGTGTCATTGACTTCAAAGGTAATTAGGATGACCACCTACATGTGATAGAATTTTCCTACAAAAGTAGGTACCATTTGAGTATTACTATGGCAACTTTTGACACACTTTACGGTAGAAGGTGTCGGTCTCTGGTTGAGTGGTTTGAAATGGGTAAATTTTCTCTTCCTATTCCCGAAGTAGTCTATGAGGCTACATAAAAAAAATTAACTTATAGGATAGATGTTTAAAATGTCTTATATTTGGCAAGAGTCATATGCCGACAACAGAACATGGGACCTTGAGTTTGAAGTAGGTGATTGGGTCTACATTAAGATCTCTCCCAAGAAAGGGGAAAATGACATTTGGTAAAAAGGGGAAAATTAGTCCTTGATATGTGGTCCCATATGAAATTGACAAATGAATGGGCTCACATTCACCCGATATTCCATGTTTTTATTCTCAAGAAATGTATAGGTGACCCGGTGTCTATTATTTATTTAGAATGTTTAGGAGTGAATGAGAACCTTTCTCGTGAACAGGTTCCAGTTTAGATCTTAGATTGTCAAAATAACAAATTGAGGAATGAAGAGGTTGTTTTCGTAAAAGACCAATGCAGAAACACATCTAGGTTAGGGAGCAATAAGGAAGGCCGAGGCCGCATGCAGTCCCTTTATCCTCATATTTTCATCTTACTCCTATCCAAGGTCGAGGTTAGTAGTTTCTCTTAATTTAATATAAACTGAAAATCATATGTGTTGCTGATCAGGTCATGATTTCCTTGTATGTGCGTGTTCTTGAGGAAATTCATGCGTATTTTGAGTTTTCGTGAATTATGTTTCTCTTGATTCACTTGCACTCATATATATTGTGTTATATTGTTTTCATGAGAGTCATATTGTGCATGCTCGATGTTGTATTGATAATGAATTATCATGTTGATTGCCTAATGTATAAGTTGATGCTAATTGAATATGGAGAATGTAGTTCCTTATATACCCATGTGAAGTAATGAGTTTTGAGCATGATGATGTTGTGGATTAAGTTCCTATGTAATATGATGGCATGATGTTGTTTGATATGATTGGTTATTGCGCTGCTAGTTTCGAGTCACTTTCTTCCCTAGATGAAAGTCCAAGTGTCTTTCGAAGAAGAATGTTCCTAAGGGAGATATCGTGTGAACGCGGAACTTCTATGATCAAAGCTAGAACTTGACCTAATGAATTTTGACATATAAAGGGGCTCAACTATGAAAAGATAATGCTTGTATGCTCATGTACCTAACTAGGAACTTAAGAGGTCAAGGCCAAGGGAGGAGTGTGTAGATTAAAGGGCAAGCCAAGGCTTCACAAAAAAGAGGCTACTGCCTCAAGCTCAACGGGAAGGGCCGTGACTCGTGGTCCAGTAAGGACCTGTCAAATTGATTGTGGAGTTGCCTTGGCCATAGGGTAAGGAGCTCCAAGTGTCTTAGGAACTACCTCAACCTTCACGAGGGGGACCACGACTCGTGGTCCACTTTACGACTCGTGAAGGTGGGCGTGGATTTGCCTTAGTTTGTGTGAGTAGGGGACGTCTGTAGGGGCTACTTCCCAAGGAAACACGATCCACCTTACTGGGCGTGGTGCACATTCGCGGGAAAAGGGAGGAGGTCGTGAACTTCCCTTGGAGTCTATGATCGATAGCTCTTTTGGGAGTCTACTACCTCATACTTCACGAGCACCACAATGAGTCGTTGATTTCTTCCCGGATCCAACTAAGTGACGGGTGTTTTGGGTATTTCAGGGGTTGTGTGTACATTAATTTTGAGTCATTTGTACCCCATTTACCAATAAAAAACACCCAAATCAAAAACCCAAAAGCTCTCCATTCTCTCTAATTTCTCTCTTTACACAAAACATCCATTTTACGAAATTTGAAGTTCCAATAAAAGGATGCATTCTCAAAAATTTCAACTCAATTTCGTGGATAAGACTTCATTACGATCACATTCACTCTTGGGATTCCTTATCCCAAGAGGTCCTTCCAAAGATGTTTTCAAAATTTGCCAAAATCTAGGGTTTTTCTCTATATATGGGTCTTGTTTGAAAAGACAAAATTTATGAATCAATTATGATGGATTATGATTACTTAAGGGTATTTAGGAGTATAATGATGGATATTTGTTGTTGTTCACTTGAAATTCCCTTGGACCCAAGTGCTTCCCCTATTTTAAAAATATTTTATTTGATATGGTGAATTTGATTGAAGATGATGAATATATAAATTGTTTATATTGATGTTAGTTATGTTATTGCCTCATGAATTACGTGATATTATGTGTCGGTTATGCATTGTTAGGTGATTGAAGCATGAAGTCCCATGGAGGTAAAGAAGGTACGAATGTTGGTTCTTCCTTGATGCTAGAGCTAATGTGTTATTGTAGTGTTGATGACAAGTTCACCTCATCGTTAAGCCTATACACTTGAATGAGCTATAAAGTATGTATGTCTGATATGTTATGACTGTTATATTATTGAAAGCTAGTTCTCATGATTATAATGAAATGTTAAAGTTAAAGGTTTACTCACTTGCTAGTGTTTCTAAAAGTTAAAGGAATACTTATAAGCTATTATGATAAGATGTTTACATAAGGGCCTAGAAAAGACAAATGTAAACTTATATGATGACTAAAGATGATGACTAAAAGGAATAAATGCTTAGAATCGAAAGGGTATGCAAATGGGATGGGGGTCTCACGTTTAGTAAGTCAGTCTCCCTAGATGGGTTTTATCATGTTTTGAAAGTTCGGATTCCCAAAGATATGTGTTGTCTAATGA
Organism: Solanum lycopersicum; assembly: GCF_036512215.1. Taxonomy (NCBI): domain Eukaryota; kingdom Viridiplantae; phylum Streptophyta; class Magnoliopsida; order Solanales; family Solanaceae; genus Solanum; species Solanum lycopersicum. The sequence continues at coordinate 44,488,973 of NC_090806.1, read as the reverse complement.
GGTTGAAACCCCATGTTTATCACGTTAGGATTTCTAGTAACAATTCTTGACCTTAACTATGTGCTCAAATAGGAGTCTAGCTAAGTGGATCCACATGGATAACTATGTATGAAAGGTTACACCTTAGGCAAGTGTTAACCCTCTCTTTTCGGTGTGGGAGTATAACACCGGATTCTATATAGCTGACATGGTCTAACATCAGTTATTAAAACCATTTTCCCTAAGGTAAAAAGTAAATTAATAAATATATGTATGAACTCTCACTAGTGCCTTCTTGACGGGTTCCACATATGAAGGGTATTGGACATCCCTTACACATTGCACTTGTGGGATTCTAAGAGGTGGGTGTAGAAGTGTTCTCTTATGACTATGTTGATTATGAACTATGTATGATTATTATGTATATGGAAAGTTATGATGAGATATGATATGATTAATGTATGCATGAAGTAGGTTGTATAATGTAATACTTAGATTTCGATAGGGTTATGGGATTTTATTCTTTGCATTGAAAATGTTTTTCTTGTGTCGTCTACATGCTGGGATGATATTATGTCTGGTAGGATTATGATACTTACTTTATGTGCATGTTAGATTTACTTGATAAAAATATGTTTTGAAAAAAAATGTCGCTTTATGCAGTTTTGATGGTTTTTTATGCATAGTAGCCATACATAGTATATGTGTTGTACTAACCCACATTTTCATCCTTTTTCTCAAACAATGTTGGTTTGGGTCATTAAAGATTCAAGGTAACTTCTCAAGATACTTGGACTTGCTACTCCAAGTTTTTGATTCCTCATGTCTGAGGACAAGACCTTATGTTCTTATTTTGAGTTCTTTTGTTATGTTAAAAGACATTATCGTAGTTTCCTATTTCTAGGATTCTTATTGATGTAAGGGATAAGTACCGATTTCTACACTTCAATGTTTAGATAGTATTTTGAGACGAATTCAGATTTTATTTTCAAATATAAATTGAAGGTTAACTTGCAAAGTAAATGTTTTTAATTTTTTGCATTTTTATTCTATGATGTGCGCTATGATGAATGTTAAAGGTTGTGTAAAACCTCTTCGAGGTCTAATACACCAATAACGACTATGGGGTGCTCTCGGATTGTTGCATCAATTTTCCCCAAATATGCCTAAGTCTCATATTCACTCAAGGAACCATGAAAAGTGGAGGACTACACTCTACTACCAGTAGAAGGCCTCGTGAAACATGTTTTACCCGTATAGCCGAAAGGCACTGTCCACGCTAGGGACTACGGTAGATGGAAGACTCTACTGACTATGGAACGCCCTCATTGACTGTTCCTTATCCATGTGGGTGAAGGTAATTATCCACGTGAGATATCATGGTGTGTGGAGGACTCCACGGCTCGTGAAAGCCTCTCATGATGGACTACGACACGTGGAAGGCTCCATGGCTCATAAAAGACTCTCGTAGACCTTGAACTAGCCACATAAGTCAAGGGCATAGTGCACGTGAGGACCCACGGCATGTGGCAGGATCTACTTCTGGTGGAAGCCCTCGTGGACCAATGCCTTAGGTGTGTGTAGTCTACTTAGGGGGTATTTAGGATAATTTCCTTTTTAAGTCCTACCAAAGTGGGTTTAGTTTGTATTATTATTATATAACTGTATAAGGATTCTAAGTTAAAATACACCCAAACTAAGTCATTTTTAACAAACATCTAAATCAAGTGAAAAGTTCATTTTCCTCACAAGAAATCTTTCTAAAACCCAAAAAAGAAGAAAAATAGAATTGAAGTAAGGGCTTGAAGTAATAAAGAAGTTTTCATCAAATTCTTTGAATATTCATCATCAAGGCATTCTATCTCTTCATCTATGGGTAAATTTCACGCATAGAATCCCTTCAAAAATAGATTTTATATTTTACAATTTTTGCAAAGTTAGGACTCCAATATCATGGGTTCTCTTCAATAACGTTTTCAATGGTTGAATTATGTTAGGTTATGATTGAATTGATTATTTAATGTTTATTTATGGTGAAATTCTCTCAAGAAGGAATGAATTCCCCATAGTGCTCAATTTTTACCTTGTGACGTGGTTTGATTGATTATACAATCATGTAAATTGTTTTTGTTTAGATTGATTGAATGAATTGAATTATGTTATTATCCATAGCTTATGCAGAAATTCTAGATGTTGGTTTTAATGTGATTCATGATTCTTGAAGGGAAAATTATGAGAACTGTATATGAATATGAGAATTATGCATGTGCTTCAAGATTTACTTTGACAATACAAATTCTATGATTATGGTGTCATTCCGAATTTTATTCAAAGTTTATTCTCCCCTATATAACTACACATGATTATGCATGAACTACCTATGACTATGGTGTTCGTGTTGTGTTGATTGAAAAATAATTCTCATGAAAACACTATGAACATTATGTTGAAGGTTTACTCACATAATAATAACTCTATGGTTGAAAGACAATTCTCACTTATTGAATCTATGAGATATCATGATAACATGTTGGTTTGAGTGCTCGCGAATTCTTCTATGACCATGAGCCTAAGTAAAGCCTTAACATGAACTTAAAGGGAATAGTTCTTAGGAACGAGTGGATATGAAAATGAGATGAAAGCATTTACATCAGTTAGTCCGGATTTGCAAATGGGTTCCTTATACATCAGTTAGTTTGGGTTCCCAAAATGGTTATCTCATGAGATTTAAACCTTATACATCAAGTAGTTTGGGATTCTAGAAACAATCTCCTTCTTGCGTAACTATGTGCCCACATAGGTGTTAGAATAGTTGATCAAAGGTGTTAAAATAGTTGATCCACCTAGGCTATCAATCATGAGTTCTCCCTTGGGAAAGTAGGACACCTATTTTGTTGTGGGCGCAAGACACCCAATTCCATGTAGCTCACATGGTCTATGTTTTTTAAGGCTATATTTCCCAAATAAGACAATAATATAAACTATGACAAAAACATGAAAATCAACTATAATTATGGCTTCTTAAGAAATTCTACTTAGTATTAGACTTCATTCCTGCATTGCACAAGTAGATTTTAAGAGTGATTGTATTATGCTATCAAGATATATGAATTATGAATGCATAACATGAATTGTTTCTATGAGTGTCTTTCCTTGATATTATTTTTTAACATGAAGGTGTCCTTGTCTATGTGTATTGTGTATGATGAGGTCTAAGAATGGTAAGTATAACTATGGTGGAGTAAAAAGGGTACTTAGTATTGGATATGATTATTAGATCTTATCTATGCATTACATAAGTATAACTTACGGTTACTAATATGACGGTTTGACTTTTGTTTTAACTTATGTGCATGATGACTCTTAAATTTGATGAACGGTTAAAATGTCCCTTTTTGCTTGTTTTCAAGGATTTTATGCATGACTATCACACTTAGTACATTTTTGGACTAACTCGTATTTTCTACATTTTTCTATACGTGAAGGGCTCGAGTGTTGAGGTGTACTTCTCCTATTATTTAAAGCTTGGATTTATTCTCTCCACGCTTTTGGAGATTCCTCATGGTTCGAGCATTCAAATTCTTCTATTCTAATAACTCTTACATTTCCTTTTGAGACTATATTGTAAAGCACTTTGACCCTATTTGATACTTGATTGTATAATATGGCTTATTGAGATAATGTCTAGACATCCATTTAATTTTATGACACACGGACTATACAAATTTTAAATTCTACATAATTTCTATTTATCTTATGTCATAATATGCTAATGGATTGTATGAGACCCCTTCATGGTTGATTACACCTTGTCAGATCAAGGGGGTGCCTCTGGGTTGTAACAGTTAACTACGTAGTTTTGATCATTTTATCCTAGTAGCTTAATTAGAACTTCAACTAGTCAAATCATTCTCTAGAATTCCTCAAAGTTGAACAAAATACAGGAGAAAGAGTCTACTAACACTCTCCAAAAATGTAAAAATGTTTCACCAATTCCTTCCCCGAAATTGAATTATTTTTCTGAGAAATTCATCACCACGTATTGGGATTTTACTAGTGGGTTCCTTTCATCCATTAGGTGAATAGATTTCAGTTAGAGGCTTGACTCTCTTAACATTAACTAGACCTAGAGTTTTTGAGTGTTAGAAATTATTGGGGTTTACCTGTTAGAATACTCCACGTAGATTATAAATATTTTGTAATATTTTTGCATAGTTTCTTTCATAAATTTCAGAACCGTAGTTGTTTAGATTAATTTAGTTCATGATTTACACTTGATAGGTAAGTTTATACTGTTATACATGCTCCAATTAAGAATGTCTCATTATTAATATACATATTAATGTTGAATTTTCAGTTAGCATGTGAGGATTTTGAGCTATCTAGAATTAAAGAAATTCATGCATAATAGGTTATTCACCTAATCAGTTAGAAGTAGACTTAATACCGAGTTGGACTAGGTCCAGTCACTCTCATAATCCTAGAACTACGTGCCCCGTAAGTTATGTCCTCTCTATGGGGATTATACTTAGTGATCACGCCAGTCATTCCTCTATACCCTTTTCAAGGTATATTTGGTCCTATCTGTGGGTGGTATACATCGAACTCCACATTTTGTTCATGTGATTTTGTGTTGGTAATTAGTAGCTCAAACATTCAGATTCTAGTATATTGACCAAGTTATTAGCTATAGTTTAGTATTCAGTCTCAACATGTCATGTACTTGGTTATAGTATTTATTTAGCTCAGTATTCATTACTTTTATCATATTTAGATTATATCATTGTTTTATTGCTTTTTTAGTTATGCGTTTTAGTTAACTTCATCATATCCTCCATACATAGTTTCTTTCAAGTATTGAAGCATACTCTATGATGAGTCATGATTTGGGATTATTTAGGGAATTGTATTGATTGTCTTAGTGTCCACAACTTCTTAATTTATGTTATGAACTAATGTAGATGCCTTGAATTTAAGGTATATGGATTCAGGAACAAATAAAGGACACTAACAGGCAAAAAGGAACAAATCAAGGACACTATCAGGCAAAAAGGAACAAAACAAACTAAAGAAATGAAGAAGGCAAGTCCAAGAGTACATGACAAATAGTCGAGTGGCTAATTTGACTACCTAGAGTTCCATTGTGCCATAATTGAAGGAATAAACCAACTTGGCGATAGAAACGGGTAGTCGATGAATCGACTAGTAGTTTCGTGATGCGAAGAGAGACCACAAAAAGATACAGGATTTGAGATTGTCATGCCCCGATCCTACACTCTAGACGTCGCAGGCAGTGAGAGACTATTGATGGCCCCAAGCGAAGCATTGGCCTAGCTTACATAACTTAGTGGAAGATTAACTCAAGAAATAACTTTAAAATAAATTTTAACCCCAAATGGCAACTCAAGTTTTATAGTTTGCAAGAGATATGAAAATACTAAAGAAATAATTCTACCATTCTATGAAGCCTTTAAATTAAATATGGATTTTGGTACAGGACCCCCAATCATCCTAACCACTGAAAAGAGAAATAGAATAACTGAAAGGTAAAGATGTCCTCCAGAATTAAGGGAGGCTCACCAACTAACTCTGAGTTGCTCACAAGATCAATGCTATGTTGGAATGTCAATCCTAGTTACCTTTATCTGAATCATAATATGATGCACGCCAACTGGCATCAGTAAAGTGAATGTACGTGTATGTGAGTTGAAATGCTAAAACAACGTAGTCTTTAAAAGGAGTAAGAAAGAACACTTACCTTGCATCTGCTCAACTTATGAATTACTAACTCATTATGACTACTCATTTCATTATATAGTAGTTTAAAGACATGTGAAATATAAATAAAAGTTTTTTAAAACATGGTTTTCAACTCTGTATATGCAAAGATACCATTACTCTAAAATGTACGTAAAAATAAAAAATAATATGATGTAAACTCAATATCATAATAAGAAAGAAAATATATCATGTTTCCTCTCAAATTCTACTTGTGCAATGAATGAATGATGTCCCATACCCCTATTCATACTACGCAGCACCTCTTGAAGAACCATACAACTACTATTGTGGGAGTTTCTCTAATCGATAATCATCACTTAATAGTTATAGTGATTATACAACGTTTTACCTTATTCTAACAAGGATCATCTTGAACCTTCCAAAATATGTGACCTGAACTGCCTAATGGATCCGCTAGTAAACAGTGAAAAGGATTCATCTAGAAAGTATGACCATTTTCTACCCATGATGGCTACATGGTTTTCATTGAGACTTGAGTTAATCTGTAACTCGTATCCCAATACCGTAACTCAGTTCTACTCCAAAAAATATAAGAGGTCTTATGTTTTTAAAACATACTTATTATGTGGTTTGAGATTTGTGCTCAAAAATTTGCTTTAAAAGATCTCTTGGAAATCATAGTTTCCCTATTTTCATCATTTTATAAAGCTATTACTTCTGTCTGAAAACTAGCCCAAAGGCTCTTTACTTGTTTAAATGTGAAAAAATTTAAAAGTCTCTTTGGGGATACTTAGTCTCCCTATACTTTTGAATAATAGAACTTCAACTTAACTCTTTACTCTTTATTCTTTACTTATGTTGAAACTTGACTTTTGAAACGAATCTTCGGGAATAATTTAGTTCCTTTTTATTTTTTAAGAGATGAACTTCAACTCTTCAGGGAATTGCTTAGTTCCCATATACTTTTTCGAAAGAAATACTTAAAATTTTAATCTTTCTGTAACTAGATACTTAAGCCATAAAATGATAACACGTTTAAATAAGACTCTTGGAACTTTAAAAAGCTTTACTTTGTGTTACTTTTTATCCTTTAGACTTTACTCTTAGCTTCTTAGACGTTGATCCTAACTTTACTTTTAATTGGATTATGTATTCAAGGATCATGATCTTGTTGTTATGGATGATTTGATAATGTTTAGACGTACCTTAGATCTTTCGAATAAACATGGAAATGCGGGTACTTCACTGAGGAACTAGTATGAAAAGATGGGAAATGAATGGGCTTAACTGGCGTCCTTGGTTCTCTAAGAGGCATAGGGCGCAAGGCCCCAAAGTTCAGAGGCCAAGTTGGGGCACTCTGCCTGACGCGCCTCCCTAAGCCCCAATGGACACACACTATTCTGTGGGGCTATGGGAGGCACTGTGCCCGAAGGCCCTGTAGATGCGTGTTTTGACTTTCCTCTCTGTTTTTCAACTCTAAACCTTTCAATCATCCATGGATATTCCCCAAACACTTAGGATCACTAATATACTCAATAACCAATATTTAAGACTCGTAAATCATCCCAGAAACACGAACCAAATCAACTAGAACATGTTACTACCCATTAAATAAAATTTTTATAATTATTCATCAAAATATCAATGTTCATCATTCAATCTACTCTAACTTACTAAACTGAATCAAATTTGTGTGTGGGTGGAAGAAACAAACATACAAATATCGCACATACCTTTTTAGGTGCCTATAAATTATACCTAATTGCCCTTTACGACTTATTTTTGGTGCCTATAAATTATATTTTGAACTTTTCATTGAGAGAGTTGAATTATGATGAAAGAATTATAAGTTAGTCTAGAATATTTTCTTATTAGACTTGAAAGATTTTTGAAACTAAATTTGGACATCTCGCAAGAGGTTTTCAAATTTTCTGCAAATCAAAGAATTGTTAAGGTTCAATTACACTTATCCAGTGGATGGCTAATCGATTTAGCAACCATTTTAATCTTTATTGATGTTTGGGTAAAATCTCAATTCTTGGGGTGAGATCATGTGATTATGGGTTAAATTAGTTTACGAGTATTGTCAATTACTAGTTTGAATGATATATTGTAGTGAGTTTATTCAGTAGTTGTGTTAATTTATTAGTTGTAGTTACAAATGAATTTCTAATTTTGTGTTCTTTGCTTGATCGATAGAGAGGTTTTAGAACAAAATCTTTTAATTAATGGTTTATAGGTATTGGATTTATTTGGGTTCAACTCAAGAGAGTAAAACACAAATCCAATCCAACCCATCTTGCGAGAGATAGAAGATGTATTAAGATTATGGGATGTTCTTAAATGTTATACTTGTTGATGTTCGAGAGAAATCACTTGAAGTAAAATAGTTGTTCAAGAGAAATCTATTTAAATTATAGTCTATCGTACCTACTGATATTTAACTATTCATTAGTACTTTTAATTACTCTTATATTGAAATTTTCCTACAAACAATGACTTCCCAAGCATTTCTCTCCTAATTATTATTTTATCTTTGTTTGTGACTGCATTGTATCTGATAATTGCATACCAAAACTCCCAATTTTACATTCATGTTACCTTTTTTGAATTGTTCCCATGTTATTTTTGAAAAATTCTTTTCCTATAGCTCATTAACTTCTTAATTAAATTTGAACACGTACCACTCGATACAGGTTCTACCCCAACTCTTTGTTGGATTTTTACACTACTTAACAAACATTTGCACGTAGAATTAAATGAGGTGTACTTGAAACGTTAATCACACCGCGCTACATGTTCTCATGATGTCCGTTTAGGTACTAAGCACCCAGATCACACATATATTGACTCTCGATTTCCAGTTCAACATATTCATTGGTGATTCCTCATTCTTCAAGGATGATTGACATGTTATTTTCTATTTTTAGTCTTTCTATTTGAGTTTCTCTTTGAGTTAGATGGGGGCATGTCCCAACATCTCTAGTAAGTTAGGGGCTTATTTAAGACATAGTTTACATTCAACTTTAGTTGAGTTTGATTTTCTAGTATCTTTAAAATTGTTATTCAGTGTGTGTGTAATGTGTTTGTGCGCGCGTGCATGAACTCAGGGTTAGCTTATGTTCATTCGTGATCCTAGGTCCCGTATTTACGTCTTGGGGGTAGCCTTGGGGTGTTACAATTTTGGTCTTCTTATCCAGAGAATATAACTATTATCCTTACTAAGGACATTAAATTATTTCAATGCTAAGCAATTTTAATATTTAAGTTTTAGATTCTATGCATTTAATTCATTTTTTGAAATTGTATACGAAGTATCTGGATATAACTGGACACATTAAAATTTGATGAAATTCATAATATTATAAACGTAGGATTATCGAATTAATTATTTGTTAAACTAGTTATATTTTATTAAATTACCCAAAAATATCTTTTGGTCAAACTTACAAAAATCCAACTAATTATTTGTAGGCAGAAAAATTTTGGGCTTAAAGGAGTAGGTCAAAATTGATAATAAAAATTCAGTTGGAAATAATTTGTCCTGGATTTTGAATCTTGACTATAAGTATAAACTTGGAATAAGTTATGACTTATGATAACAACAATTTTTTTTAAATATTACTAAGTGGGGAATTTGCCTTCTGACTAGAAAAAACTTTACCTACCGACATAGAAAAAAATTCAAACTACAGTTGTTAAAAAAATAAAAATTGTTTTGATTTTAAGCTCTAGTTTTCTGTAACGACCTGTTTAGTCGTTTTGAGCAACAGACTTCAATTCTGGAAAAACTGGCAGAAGCGACGGACCCCACGACGGACCGTCAAGGGCACGACGGACCGTCGTAGGGTCTCGTTTCAAAACAATTAGAAAATCTGAAATTGGGTACTGAAAATCGACTCTCTGAACTTCGTAACGGAATGGCAGGACGGACCGTCACAGGCGTGAAGGACCGTCACAGATAATTCAGTGGAAATTGAGTCTCTGACCCTTGCGACGGCCTGCAGGACGGACCGTCGCAGGCACGATGAACCGTCGCAGGTTACGCAATCCCATTCCGGATCGGATTTCTTTATACGTTTTAAGGGACGTTTTTGATTATTCCTGCTTTAGTTATAAGGTTAGTGGGTTAATATTAATAACTCAAACTCTTGGGGGTTAAAAGAGGTAACCTTAAGTTAATTAGTGGGGCATTATTGCCATCTTTTATTCTTAATTATATACTAATTTGGGTAAAAGAAAGAGGGTTTGAATAAGAAAATAGAAAGAACAAGAAGGGAGAGAGAGAAACGATCTAGAGAAGAGGAAAGCACCAAGCTTTGAGGATTAACTTGCTTGATTTCAATTCTTCGGTGGAGGTAGGTTATGGTTTTCATGCTATTCGTAGTAAACTCTTAATAGCGAATGATATGTGTTAGTAGTATTGTAAACCTTCTATATGCTTAATTGTATGCTTGCATGAATGATGTGATTATGTAATTTCGATTAAATAAGCATGATGAAGCTATTGAATCCCAAATCTTGAAAAGAAACCCTAATCTACTTTGTTAATGATGATGCCTTGGTATAAAAGAAGGCTTGATGAACGAAAGTGGTGAGATTAGGGGATCGGGTGCCACGTTCCGGTACCAGGATAGAATATGGATCGGGTGTCACGTTCCGACACCAGGATAGAATATGGATCGGGTGCCACGTTCTGGTACCAGGATAGTATATGAGGATCGGAGTGTCACGTTCCGACACCAGGATAGAATATGGATCGGGTGTCACGTTCTGACACCAGAATAGAATATGGATCGGGTGCCACATTCCGGTACTAGGATAGTATATGAGGATCGGAGTGTCACGTTCTGACACCAGGATAGAATATGGATCGGGTGCCATGTTCCGGTACCATGATAGAATATGGATCAGAGTGTCACGTTCCGACACCAGGATAGAATATGGATCGGGTGCCACGTTCCGGTACCAGGATAGTATATGAGGATCGGAGTGTCACGTTCCGACACCAGGATAGAATATGGATCAGGTGTCACGTTCCGACACCAGGATAGAATATGGATCGGGTGCCACGTTCCGGTACCAGGATAGTATATGAGGATCGGAGTGTCACGTTCCGACACCAGGATAGAATATGGATCGGGTACCACGTTCCGGTACCAGGATAGAATATGGATCGGAGTGTCACGTTCCGACACCAGGATAGTATATTGAGGAGCGGAGTGTCACGTACCAACACGAGGGGAATAAAGATAATGAATCTTGAAATATGTTAATATATCCAATCTAATGAACTAAATTCCCAAATGAGTATGATGAGGAGGTGTGAGTCTCATTGATGTGCTTGGTGTTGTAACCAAGGGTTATGGTAACTTTAAATGCTGCATGCTAAGGATATTAGTTGATTTTATGATATTGCTTAATACATACTGTTTTCTATTTTGAGTTGGCCGATGATATCTACTCAGTACGCGTGTTTTGTAATGACCCCTACTTTTATTGTTTTCTTCTTTTTTATTTGTGGAGTGCAGCAAACGTGCCGTCATCTTCGACTCAACAGTAACTCAAGCCAGTGTTACTACATCGGAAATTCAGGGTGAGCTAATGCTTCTAGCTTGGACTGGATCTTCTTCTTCAAGTCTTGATGCCTTGAACTTCCGGCATGGACTAGCTTCTTATGTATTTTTAGCTTCTTAGAATACTCTTAGTTTAGTAATTTGATTATAGATGTTCTTGTGATGATGACTTCCAGATTTTTGGAATAATAATAGTTATTGATTTTATTAATGAGTTTAAGTCTTCCGCATTACTTTATGTTGATATTACCTTGAAATGTTAAGGTTTAGATTGTTTGGTTCGCTCACATAGGAGGGTAAGTGTGGGTGCCAGTCACGGCCCCAATTTGGGTCGTGACAAACTTGGTATCAGAGCATTAGGTTCGTTGGTCTCATCACACAAGAACAGGTCTAGTAGAGTCTTAAGGAACGGTAGGGGGACGCCTTTACTTTTCCTTGAGAGGCTATAAGACTTTAGGAAAATTTCACTCTTTCATTCTTTCATTCGTGCTACTACTTGAGTCCAATTGGTATCTAGGCGATACGAATTGGTATCTGACCATCTTCACTCTCTTTCGCAGATGGTTAGAACTAGAGCAACGACTACGCCAACACCAACGCCGGCCAGACAAGAAACAACTGAGCCAGCCACTGGGGCTGTGGCTTGAGGGAGAATAGCGGCAAGGGGCCGTGGTGGAGGTCGTGGGGGGACGTCCTCGAGAGGAAGAGGACGAGCACCGAGCCCATCTGGTACTAGGGCGGTGACTCCTCCACCGACTGAGGAAGTGATAAGAGAGGGGGAGGATGGGGTGAATGAACATGTGCAAGATGAGGAAATGCCACCCCAACCTACCCAGAGATGATCAATCAGGTTCTGGCTTATCTTAGCGGGTTATCTGATCAGGGCCAGACACCCCTAGTTTTTTCTGCACCAGCACCTCAGGCTCCGGAGGTACAACATGCGGCTACTATGGCTCCCCGCATGGATGTTCCATTGGAAATAGGCACGTTTCCACGTCTGACTACTGGGCCTATAATGACAAATGATCAGCATGAACTTTTCAGTAAGTTCTTGAAATTGAAACCTCCAGTCTTCAAGGGTGTGGAATCTGAGGATGCTTACGATTTTCTGGTTGACAGTCATGAGCTACTACACAAGATGGGTATAGTAGAACGGTTTGGTGTTGAGTTCGTGAGTTATCAGTTTCAACGGAACGCCAAAATGTGGTGGCGGTCACATATTGAGTGTCAACCAACAGAGGCACCACCTATGACTTGGGCCTCATTCTCTAGCTTGTTTATGGAGAAGTATATCCCTCGAACTTTGAGGGATAGGAAAATTGATGAGTTCTTGAGCCTGGAGCAAGGTAGGATGTCGGTCAATGTATATGAGGCTAAGTTTCGTGCATTATCCTGGTATGCCACCCAACTGTGTTTCAGTCCACAACAGCGAATTCGCCGGTTTGTGAAGTGGTTGAGGTCAGAATTGCGGATTTCGGCCTTACAGATAGCGGCAACGGCAAAATCCTTCCAAGAAGTAGTAGACTTTGTGATAGAAGTGGAAGGAGTGAAGCTCGATGACTTCACCCCGACATCGACATCAAAAAGGTTTCGAAAGGGAGGTGAGTTTAATGGTTCTTACTCTAGAGGACAAGGTTCCGGAAGTTACTCAGTCCGACCAATTCATTCTTCACTACAGACTGTAGTTGGGGGTCCACTTCCGACCGGTCAACACTTCTCTGAGAGACCTATGCATGAACCCAGAGAGTGCTATGGATGTGGGGAGATTGGACATATTAAGAGATATTGTCCAAAACAGAGTTACAGACCTCCAAATGTTAGAGGTAGAGGTGGTCATGGCAGAGGCCGTTATTCTGGAGGACGTGGTGGTCGAGGAAATGGTGGTCACCAAAACGGCCGAGGTGATGGGCAAACTGGATCCACTACATCACAACATGTTAGGGGCAACGGACGGATGAACGATAGGGCCCATTGTTACGCTTTCCCTGGGCGGTCTGAAGCGGAGGCATCTGATGCTGTCATCACAGGTAATCTTTTGGTTTGTGATTGCATGGCTTCTGTATTGTTTGATCCTGGATCCACATTTTCTTATGTATCTTCCTCATTTGCTAATGGTCTAACTTTACATTGTGAATTACTTGATATGCCTATTCGTGTTTCTACTCCGGTGGGTGAGTCTGTGGTAGTTGAAAAGGTGTATAGGTCTTGTTTGGTGAACTTTGTGGGGAGCAACACTTATGTAGATTTGGTTATCTTAGAAATGGATGATTTTGATGTAATTCTGGGTATGACTTGGCTTTCTCCGCAATTTGCGATCTTGGATTGTAATGCTAAAACGGTGACGTTAGCCAAGCCTGGGACAGATCCGTTAGTGTGGGAGGGTGACTACACTTCCAATCCGGTTCGTATCATCTCCTTTCTTCGTGCTAAGAAAATGATTAGTAAAGGGTGTTTAGCTTTCTTGGCACATCTCAAGGATGACACTACCCAAGTACCTTCGATTGAGTTGGTTTCGGTAGTCCGCGAGTTTTTGGATGTGTTCCCTGCAGATCTTCCTGGTATGCCACCAGATAGGGATATTGACTTCTGTATCGATCTTGAACCGGGCACACGCCCCATTTCTATACCCCCTTACAGAATGGCTCCCGCAGAGTTAAGAGAGTTAAAGGCACAACTTCAAGAGTTATTGAACAAAGGCTTTATTAGACCAAGTGCATCTCCTTGGGGTGCTCCGGTTTTGTTTGTGAAGAAGAAGGATGGGAGTTTTCGAATGTGTATAGACTACAGACAACTAAACAAGGTAACCATAAAGAACAAGTATCCTTTTCCTCGCATTGATGACTTATTCGATCAGTTACCAGGTGCTTGTGTCTTCTCTAAGATTGACTTGAGATCCGGTTATCATCAGTTGAAAATACGGGCAACGGATGTGCCAAAGACTGCTTTTCGAACGAGGTATGGGCATTACGAATTTGTAGTGATGTCTTTTGGTCTTACGAATGCCCCTGCTGCGTTCATGAGCTTGATGAACGGGATTTTTAAGCCATATTTCGACCTCTTCGTGATCGTATTTATTGATGATATATTGGTATACTCAAAGAGCAAGAAGGAAAATGAAGAACATTTGAGAATGGTATTGGAAACGTTGAGGGAGAAAAAGCTTTATGCCAAGTTCTCTAAGTGTGAGTTTTGGCTAGATGCAGTGTCCTTCTTGGGGCACGTGGTTTCTAAGGAAGGAGTGATGGTGGATCCTTCTAAGATTGAAACAGTGATGAATTGGGTAAGACCCACTAATGTGTCAGAAATAAGGAGCTTTGTTGGTTTAGCTAGCTACTACCGCCGATTTGTCAAGGGATTCTCTTCTATTGCTTCCCAATTGACGAACTTGACTAAGCAGAATGTTCCATTTGTATGGTCGGACGAATGTGAGGAAAGATTTCAGAAGCTCAAGACTTTGTTGACTACCGCACCCATTCTCACCTTGCCCGTAGAGGGTAAGAACTTCATTGTTTATTGTGATGCATCCTATTCTGGTTTGGGTGCAGTGCTAATGCAAGAGAAGAATGTTATTGCTTATGCTTCGAGGCAATTAAAAGTGCATGAACGTAACTATCCAACCCACGATTTGGAATTGGCTGCGGTAGTATTTGCATTAAAGCAATGGAGACACTATTTATATGGGGTTAAGTGTGAGGTCTACACGGATCATCGTAGCCTTCAGTATGTCTTTACTCAGAAAGATTTGAACTTGAGGCAGAGGAGATGGATGGAACTACTGAAGGACTACGACATCACTATTTTGTATCATCCGGGGAAGGCGAATGTTGTAGCGGATGCTCTAAGTAGAAAGGCGGGAAGCATGGGAAGTCTAGCTCACTTGCAAGTTTCTAGACGACCATTGGCTAGAGAGGTTCAGACTCTGGCTAACGACTTGATGAGGTTAGAAGTAAATGAGAAGGGAGGATTGTTGGCTAGTGTGGAGTCAAGATCTTCTTTTCTTGACAAAATTAAGGGAAAACAGTTTGATGATGAGAAACTAAGGCAAATTCAAGATAAAGTATTGCGAGGGGAGGCTAAGGAAGCACAAATCGATGAGGAAGGTGTTTTGAGAATCAAGGGAAGGGTATGTGTACCCCGCGTCGATGATTTGATCAACACTATTATGACAGAGGCTCATAGTTCAAGGTATTCTATACATTCGGGTGCAACCAAGATGTATCGTGACCTAAAGCAACACTTTTGGTGGAGTAGAATGAAGCGTGATATTGTTGACTTTATTGCCAAGTGTCCAAACTGTCAACAAGTAAAGTATGAACACCAGAGGCCCGGAGGAACACTTCAGAGAATGCCCATTCCTGAATGGAAGTGGGAGAGAATTGCAATGGACTTTGTGGTTGGACTTTCCAAGACATTGGGAAAGTTTGATTCTATTTGGGTAATTGTTGATAGGTTAACTAAGTCTGCTCATTTTATTCCGGTTAAGGTGACTTACAATGCAGAGAAGTTAGCCAAACTTTACATCTCGGAAGTGGTGCGATTGCATGGGGTTCCACTATCCATCATATCAGATAGAGGAACGCAGTTTACTTCTATGTTTTGGAAAACATTGCATGCGGAATTGGGTACTAGGTTTGACCTTAGTACTGCGTTCCATCCTTAGACCGATGGTTAGTCTTAGCGAACGATTCAAGTGTTGGAGGATATGCTTCGTACATGTGTGATAGAGTTTGGTGGTCATTGGGATAGCTTCCTACCCTTAGCGGAGTTTTCATACAATAATAGCTATCACTCAAGCATTGATATGGCTCCATTTGAAGCATTGTATGGTAGGAGATGTAGGTCTCCCATTGGTTGGTTTGATTCATTTGAGGTTAGGCCTTGGGGTACTGACCTTTTGAGGGATTCGATAGAGAAAGTGAAGTCTATTCAAGAAAAGCTTCTAGCGGGGCAAAGTAGACAAAAAGAATATGCAGATCGAAAGGTTAGAGACTTAGAGTTCATGGAGGGTGAACAAGTCTTGTTGAAAGTTTCACCAATGAAAGGGGTGATGCGGTTTGGTAAAAGGGGTAAACTAAGTCCAAGGTACATTGGACCATTTGAAGTACTTAAGCGAGTAAGGGAGGTGGCTTATGAGTTAGCCTTGCCTCCAGGGCTGTCCGGAGTACATCCGGTATTCCATGTGTCGATGTTGAAAAGATACCATGGGGATGGAAACTACATTATCCGTTGGGATTCAGTTTTGCTTGATGAAAACTTGTCTTATGAGGAGGAGCCTGTTGCTATTCTAGATAGAGAAGTTCGCAAGTTGAGGTCAAGAGAGATTGCATCCATCAACGTGCAATGGAAGAATCGACCGGTTGAAGAAGCCACTTGGGAGAAGGAGGCAGATATGCAAGAAGGATACCCACATCTGTTTACAGATTCAGGTACTCCTTTTCTCCCTTGTTTTCCTTCTTGTGATCGTTCAGGGACGAATGATGGGTAAATTGGTATCTATTGTAGCGACCTGTTTAGTCGTTTTGAGCAACAGACTTCAATTCTGGAAAAACTGACAGAAGCAACGGACCCCTCGACGGACCGTCAGGGGCACGACGGACCGTCACAGGGTCTCGTTTCAAAACACTTAGAAAATCTAAAATTGGGTACTGAAAATCGACTCTCTAAACTTCGTAACGGAATGGAAGGACGGACCGTCATAGGCGTGACAGACCGTCACAGATAATTCAGTGGAAATTGAGTCTCTGACCCTTGCGACGGCCTGCAGGACGGACCGTCGCAGGCACGACGGACCATCGCAGGTTGCGCAATCCCAGTCCGGATCGGATTTCTTTATACGTTTTAAGGGACGTTTTTGACTATTCCTGCTTTAATTATAAGGTTAGTGGGTTAATATTAATAACTCAAACTCTTGGGGTTAAAAGAGGTAACCTTAAATTAATTAGTGGGCATTATTGCCATCTTTTATTCTTAATTATATACTAATTTGGGTAAAAGAAAGAGGGTTTGAATAAGAAAACAGAAAGAACAAGAAGGGAGAGAGAAAAACGATCGAGAGAAGAGGAAAGCACCAAGCTTTGAGGATTAACTTGCTTGATTTCAATTCTTCGGTGGAGGTAGGTTATGGTTTTCATGCTATTCGTAGTAAACTCTTAATAGCGAATGATATGTGTTAGTAGTATTGTAAATCTTCTATATGCTTAATTGTATGCTTGCATGAATAATGTGATTATGTAATTGGGAATAAATAAGCATGATGAAGCTATTGAATCCAAAATCTTGAAAAGAAACCCTAATCTACTTTGTTAATGATGATGCCTTGAGATAAAAGAAGGCTTGATGAATGAAAGTGGTGAGATTAGGGGATCGGGTGCCACGTTCCGGTACCAGGATAGAATATGGATCGGGTGTCACATTCCGACACCAGGATAGAATATGGATCGGGTGCCACGTTCCGGTACCAGGATAGTATATGAGGATCGGAGTGTCACGTTCTGACACCAGGATAAAATATGGATCGGGTGTCACGTTCCGACACCAGGATAGAATATGGATAGGGTGCCACGTTCCGGTACCAGGATAGTATATGAGGATCGGAGTGTAACGTTCCGACACCAGGATAGAATATGGATCGGGTGCCACGTTCCGGTACCAGGATAAAATATAGATCGGAGTATCACGTTCCGACACCACGATAGAATATGGATCAGGTGCCACGTTCCGGTACCAGGATAGTATATGAGGATTGGAGTGTCACGTTCCGACACCAGGATAGAATATGGATCAGGTGTCACGTTCCGACACCAGGATAGAATATGGATCGGGTGCCACGTTCCGGTACCAGGATAGTATATGAGGATTGGAGTGTCACGTTCCGACACCAGGATAGAATATGGATCGGGTGCCACGTTCCGGTACCAGGATAGAATATGGATCTGAGTGTCACGTTCCGACACCAGGATAGTATATTGAGGAGCGGAGTTTCACGTACCGACACGAGGGGAATAAAGATAATGAATCTTGAAATATGTTAAAATATCCAATCTAATGAACTAAATTCCAAAATGAGTATGATGAGGAGGTGTGAGTCCTCATTGATGTGCTTGGTGTTGTAACCAAGGGTTATGGTAACTGTAAATGCTGCATGCTAAGGATATTAGTTGATTTTATGATATTGCTTAATACATACTGTTTTATATATTGAGTTGGCCGATGATATCTACTCAGTACCCGTGTTTTGTACTGACCCCTACTTTTATTATTTTCTTCTTGTTTATTTGTGGAGTGCAGCAAACGTGTCGTCATCTTCGACTCAACAGTAACTCAAGCCAGTCTTACTACATCGGAAATTCAGGGTGAGCTAATGCTTCTAGCTTGGACTGGATCTTCTTCTTCAAGTCTTGATGCCTTGAACTTCTGGCATGGACTAGCTTCTTATGTATTTTTAGCTTCTTAGAATACTCTTAGTTTAGTAATTTGATTATAGATGTTCTTGTGATGATGACTTCCAGATTTTGGGAATAATAATAGTTATTGATTTTATTAATGAGTTTAAGTCTTCCGCATTACTTTATGTTGATATTACCTTGAAATGTTAAGGTTTAGATTGGTTGGTTCGCTCACATAGGAGGGTAAGTGTGGGTGCCTGTCGCAGCCCCGATTGGGGTCGTGACATTTTCCTTTTTTTTTCTCCCTCTCGTCCTTCCTAGTTGAACTAGACTAACAAATTAATTTTAACTTCAAATTTTTTTACCTTGAAGATACATCCAAAAGAGTTTCTTATTTTTCTTGATTTTTCTTTAACCATACAATATTGATACATACACATTGACTATTAATGCAATATTGGTACATACAACTTCACTATTCATGCAATATTGACACATACACATACACTATTTATACAATGTTGATGCCTACACATACACTATTTATACATACATACACATACACTATTTATAAAATACTAATACACACATGAATATTTTAAAAACTACATTCATATTCTAAATATTCTTCATAAAAAGATGTATAGTCAAATGAAAAACTCCAACTCCAACTTAAAAAACTCCAAATAAAGTGAAGAACCTGCCATGAACTGTTCACTTCAAGTCAAGGACTCGCCGGACATCAACATAAGCACCGATTTCAAGACACGTGATTATCTATTCCTCTTCGTAGAATTCTCTATTCATCTGCTTACCTCTCTACCCTTTACCATTATTTGAATAATCCCAATTCTACCCTCAAAATATTTGGCTGGCATGGATGTTTCTATTGTTTTCATCAAAGAAATTGGTGCTTGGTCCCCGCTGAAGCTTGGCTTGAGGTGAACACCTTATTATAGGTCCTATAATAATAATACCAATACCCCGACTAGTTATGATACCTTGATGAGTCCTTATGCTTTCATTGTTCTTTATTCTATCAACTTCATGATTTCAGAAGTATAAACCATGTATCTTGATTCTTTCTTTTTCCTGAATTGGGGCGGAAGAGTTATTTGTTCATACAAACATAAATATTTTCGTGAAAAGACTCAAAAAAGAAGTTAATTTCACAAAGAAGTGTTTATTAAGAATTCACAAATGGACATATAAGATTTTCTAATATCAAATATTACACGTATAAAAGAGATGGAAATTATACCTTAGCAATGATGTTTGCACTTCTACTAGACCCATCTTTGCTTTTCATTATATTTTTTATATCATTTAAATGTTTTCAACAATGTTTAAAATGTAGATATTGCATAGTACTATTTTTGGTACATTACTCTTTATTCATATCCTATTAAGCAAAATGCAAATGTACCCACCTCATCTCTATATGAAATTCCAATGACACACTTTAACATTTCGTGAAATCTATTGTCCACCTAATTTTTTTGAACTGTACTAAACATATCCGTTCGTGGTGAGGTGGTATACAGAGTATGTTCACTCTCTTAGATACATTTGAGATACAAATAGAGGTATTAACATTTGAAATATGAAAAAGATTAATTTATTTTATATGTCTCCAACTGGTGATCATGTACTTTGCCATTTGGACCTTTATTCGTAAGTACTTAAACATTCTATGCAATCTCACTATTTAAATCTAACATTATATTCATTTAATTCATTTTAATATTTTACAAGTATTGTAAGTAGATACGTACCAAAATTTAGTAAAACTTATAATATCATAAACTAACATGTATCAAAATAATTAACACTTGAACAAGTAATTTTTTTTGTATATTACCCAAAAAAGTCATTCGGCCAACTTGAGGTAGTCCAACTAAATATCTGTATGAAGGTAAAATTGGTTTTAAAGGAGAAATTATTTCAAACAAGAGGAAGAGTATGTTTTTAAACATTGATCATGAAAATATATTATTGGGAGTAATATTGAACATTGATATGGGAATGAGTTCAGACAACTCACATTCCTCATAAATCGTGTATGCCAACATGAGTACATGATAGTATATTTTAGATGAATCCTAAGTGACTTTGCGCAGATCTTAGTGAGTCCACTTAGTTGAGGTGTTCTATACTCCGGAAAAGTAAAGGACATTTCTGGCAATGTGAGCGACAAGTTGTATCATCACTTATCTCATTGTGCTGGTTGTAGGATGGAGAATCTCTCAAATAGTGTTAAAAGTGTGTTTTTATTATATCTCTTAATATTGTGAGTTCATAGATGAGTAGGTATTTTATAATGTTTTAATAATTTCATTTCTTTATTTCTTTACGTGTAGTAGAGTATATATCTATATTTATTGTAGTCCTTTCATTTAGTTATTTTTTATTTTAGTATTTTACATACTCTTACATTAAATCTACTGATGTCATTCGAGCTGCATCATTTAATGATGCAGACAAGTTCTTAGGCTCCTCAACAAGAGTTCTTTCAGATCACTTCGTCAACTTCGCTCCTTTTAAGTAAGAATACTTGCTAGGACTCTAGTTTTTATGTGTTGTTACTATTAGTACTCCAGTTTTTATTTGTTGTTACTATTAGTATTCAGGATTAGTGGGTCTTGTCAAAATACACATCTATGTATAATAGAAGCTTCGTAGATACACACTTTTGAAGAGTTTAAGTTTTAGATGTTTTATTTAAATCTTATGTTTCATACTTAGTATATCAGATCAGTTTTGAGATTCAATAAATTATTTTTAAATGTTTCTTTCAATTTAATGTTTATTTATGCTCGAGATAATCTTTCGATTGTACTCATCCAGGATGAAGGTTCACTTGGGACCAATAATGGTTCTTGAAAATCAACAATGATGGTTCTCGAACGTCGATCAATTTAGGAAGTAGACTCGATCAGATATGTCTAAAATGGAAAACTTTCAAAATATAATCATTTAAACAAGAATTGTTTTGATTTCAAGCTCCAATTTTGCTGTTTCTCTCTCTCTCTCTCTCTCTCTCTCTGCACCATGTCCTTCCCAAACGAACTAGACAAACAATTTAAATTTAATGCAAAACTATTTTATCTTTTAAAATAGATTCAAAACAGTTTCTCATTTCTTCTTGATTTTTCTTAAACCATACAATTAAGAAGTATTTTAATTTTATTACTCATTCAAATTAAAAAAATTTGGAATGTTAAAAATTTGGACTTGTGGTACTTAATACATAATCAACTCCTTTACTAATAGTTAAGGTGCACTTCTCTATGAAAATGCATGTTGTCAATGGATGAAAACATCTAATAAGTCATGTGTAATGATCCCGAAGTATTTTACATTCATTAATCACTTTTGATTTTTTTTGAAATTATTATTTTATCTCTCTCGATTCGAGTCTTTTTCGTTCAAAAAAGCACCTCATAATAAGATGTAATTTTGCCTAGTTACACAACGTACCAATTGCAAAATGCAATAATTTCAAAGATTTGATTGTTTTTAACTCATTTATAATTTAAAAACAAATATATTATTATTTACATGTGTAATTTCATTGTTAGATCTCTTTAAAATATTAAAAATAAAAATTATACTTCCCCGTTGTTAAATTCTTTCTATTGAAGGAACATTCCGGTTTCTTCTTTTGTCTTCCTCTTCCGAGTTCCGACCATTAATGGGTTCTCCTAATCTTCCTCTTCCTCCTTCTCCTTCTTCTTTCATGATCGAAGCTTCTTTGAAACTCGACTTTAAATGTGTTTTAAACATGAATTATTTTAAGTGAGTTATATAATAAAATACTCGAAATATATAGAGACGCTAATAACATTTAGATTGTTTAGAAATAATTTTGAGTGAGTCGAGATTCAATGATTTCATTAGCCATTATAATTTGTTAATGGTACACAACATTTATACATACACATACAATATTTATACAACATTAATACATACAGATACACTATTTATATAACATTGATACATACACATACATATTTTTAAAAGTACATTAATATTCTAAATATTCTTTAAAAAGCTATATTTTCAAATAGAACTCTAATTCCAACTTCAACTTTAAAAATTCCAAATAAAGTGAAGAACCTTCCATAAAGTGTTCACTTCAAGCCAAGGACTCGCTGCACACCAACATAAGTATCGATTTCAAGAAACTTGATATTAACTCCTATTTTTATATTCCAAGTTTTTCTATTCATGAACTTACTTCTCTACCTTTTACCATCATTTTGGATAAACCCAATGTACCCTCAAAATGTTTGGCTGCCATGGATCTTTTACTGTTTTCTTCAAAGAAGTTGGTGCTTATTTGGTGCCCACGAAACTTTACTCGAGGTGAACACCTTATGATTGGTCCTATAATAATAATGCCAATACTCCGACATGTTATGATGCCTTGATGAGCCATTCTTCTTTCATTTTTTTCCATTCTTCAAGTTGTTTCACGATTGTAAAAGTATAAACCTTGCCTCTTAATTTGTTTGTTGCCCTATACTTGACGGATAAATTAGTTGTTCATACAATAATAAATATAACCACGAATAGTCTCCAAAAGGAAGTTAATTTATCATGAGAAATTGGAAAATCTAGAAATAAAATTTTCTAATATCAAACATTAAATGTGTAAAAGAGATGGAAATTATAGTTTAGCAATGATGTTTGCACTTCTTCCAGACCCATCTTTGCTTTTCATTATATTTTTGATATTCCTATCACACACACGCACACACATGCACGCACGCACGCACGCGCACACACATCAACGCACACGCGCACATACACGCACACATACACGCATGCGCACACACACACGCACGCACGCACGCACCCACGCACGGGCGCGCGCACATATATATATAATGTAGAAGAAATGTTCAATCTTGTAAAGTAATTAAATTATCTTAACAATACATTGTATAATCTCATCATTTAAATCTAAGAGAAATATTCAATCTTTGAAATTGGTTAAATTATTTTAACAAATATGTTATGTAATCGATTCAATTAAATTTAGAAGAATTTTTTATCTTAGCAAGTGATTAAATTATTTTAGAAAATATAGTATGTAATCTCATAATTTAAATCAAAGGTTTATATACAGTTAATTTATTTAAATATCATAAATGATGTTCCATAGCTATACATTGCAGAAGTATATCTTTGGTACATTCCTTTTTATTTGTAATAAGATTTTTATATACAGAGAGATAAATAATTCTTTACTAGAATTATTAATTTATATTCCTTTTTTGTTATCTTATGTACAAGTCTCCAACTTGTATTCATGTACTAATTCACCATTTGGACCTTTATTTATAAGTACTTAAACATGCTCTGCAGCCTCTATTTAAATATATATTATATGCATTTAATTCGTTTAAGTATTACAAATAATGTATGTAGACGTATCCGAATATATTTCATTGCACCAAAACTTTGTAAAGTTAATAATACTATAAACTAACACATATCTAAACAATTAGCACTTAAATTAGAGAATATTTTGTATATTACCCGAAAAAGCCATCTTGGCCAACTTGTGCTAGTCCACCTAAATATTTATAGGCAGGTAACTTTTGGGCCTAAAGGAGCAATTATCTCAAACTAGAGGAAGAGTGTGTTTTAAACATTGAGTATGAGTATATATTATTGGGTGTAGTATTGAACATTGACATGATAATGAGTTCAGACAACTCAGATTCCTCATAAATCATGTATGCCAAGATGGGTACACGATCATATTGTTAGATGAATCCTAAGTGTCTTTTGGCTGAATTTAGTTGATCCACTTAGTTGAGGTGTTCTATACCCGGAAAAGGTAGAGGATAGTTCTGGCAGCATGAGCGAGACAGTGTATCATCACGTAGTTCATAGTGATGATTGTCGGTTAGAGAATCTCCCAAATAGAGTTAAAAGTGTATCCTTATTATATCACTTTATATGTTGAGTTCATATAAGAGTAAGTATTTTGTCAAGTTTTAATTATTTAACTTCTTTATTGCTTTACATCTAGTTGAGTACATATATCTATATCTTTTGCAGTCCTTTCATTCAGCTACATTGAATATCATACATTTCATATACTAATGTCATTCAACCTTCATATTTTAGTGATGCAAATGCAGGTACTTAGGCTCCTCAACAAGAGTCCTTTGAGAACACTTCTTCTACTCATCAACTTTTGAGTAAGACCTCCTTGCAAGGATGTTAGTTTTATGTGTTGTTGCTAATAGTCACTTGAGGAGTCGTGGATCTTGTCTCAACAATTATCTACATATAGTAAAAGATCCATAGATAGAATGTTTTGGAGAGTCTTTCAATTTTAAATGTTTTATCTAAGACTGATGTTTCATACTCAGATATCAATTCATTTTTGAAATTCAGTAAGTTGTTCTTAAACGTTTCTTTCAATTTAATGTTTATGTATGCTTGAGTTAGTTTTCCGCTTATAGTTATCCAGGATGAGGATTCACTTAGGGAGCAATGGTTCTCGAGTACCGATCATATCCAGAAAGTAGGCTCGGATCGTGATAGATATATCCAAAATGGAAACTTTCAAATTCCGAAATATCCCATAACTCTATTATATTTAGTCCAACATCAATAATCGATTTCAAATAAAAATTATTTTAAGCTAAAAAATTACTTCCAAATGAGTTCACAGAATAAAACATAGATGTTTTTAAGTAAATAAAATTAGTGCATGTGTGAATAATAAGAATAAAAGATTTGAAAGCCAATTATCCAAGTATATACAAAAAATTAAACACGTAATAAACGAACAATTACTTGTTAGTTGAATATAACATCTTGGAGCAACAGTCGAGCTAAAACTGAAAAATTCTTTTTAAAAAATTAAATAGTGAGATATGAAATTGAAATTTTATAAGGATAAAATCAAAATCGAGAGAGAGGAAATTAATAACAGAGATCCATGCAAGTGAGAGGGAGAGAAACAAATGAAAATCTGAGATTGAAAAATGAGAATTTAAAACAATAGTTAAAGCACGATCGGGTAAATGTGTCAGCATGAGTTAATAACTTTGGTGGTCACTCAACTATCAATTCTTTTTACAGAAAGTTTCTCAACTTTCATTTTCAACTCAAAAATTACTTAAGAATGACTTATTTGCATAGAGAGTCATTCACCCTTTTTTATTACTTTTTTAACTAAAATTTGTTGACATGGATTTATTTTTTAATCAAAAATTCAAAAACCAAATATATATCCATTTAAACCATTTAATGACTCAATTCATTTATCTCGACCCGCTAAAATGTGATATTTAATTTTTTATTTTATGATTGGCTCCCCAAATCACTCTCTTTGTCTCTTCTTTCTCCTTAGCGTTCCTCTTCTTTCTCCTTATATAGTTAATATTTTCGGAGCCATTTTAGTCAAAGTCAAAAAACCCCGAAGATGCTCGACCCCAGTTTAGTACGTAGCCAATGGATAACAGTTAGTCAATCAATTGGCGAAATTGTAATAGCAGGAATGAGAAAATATGGAAGCAAAGTGAAACCAAACTGAAACGCCCAATTGCAATGCTTGTGAGAAACCAAACAATAGTCACAAGCCTTTCTTAGGCTGCAACACCTGCCAAGATAACTATCTAAGCATTAGATGAAACAACTTCTACTCGATCCCATGAAGTATAAAAATGATACATTATAGGCCGAATATGCACAAGGATTTTGAAATGAGAAATTAAACAAAGGCAGAAGAGGAATGCCAAGGAGAAACAAGAGACGAAGAGAATGATTTGTGGAGCCAATCATAAAATTAAAAATTAAATATCATATTTTTAGCGGGTTGAGTTAAATGAATTTGGTCATTCAATGGATATGTATTTGATTTTTGAATTTTTGATTAAAAAAAATTCATGTGAACAAATTTTAGTTAAAAAAAATATTAAAATCGGGTGAGTGACTTTATATGCAAATAAGTCATTGTTAAGTGACTTTTGAATTGAAAATAAAAGTCGAGTGACTTTCTATGAAAATAGTTGATAGTTGAGTGACCACCAAAGTTATTAACTAACTTTAACATTGGAGAAAAAGTGGTACTATTTACCAATAAAACTATGATTTTAAATTAAATTATGGTTCAATGTATATTCTGTTTTGTACAGGTATTTGTTATTGTGTTTGTCCCTAACTTATTCTTTTATATACCCCCCCCCCCCGAAAGAAAAGTGTACATCTGATGTTCCGAAAACAGAAACATAAGATTTAGTAAATTAGATCCATTGTGGGGTGCAACCCTATAAGGGCATTTACATCCCGAGATTCTCTCAATCTCAAAAGTGGATTCTCTTACAAGAATTCTTAAAAACGAATATAGTTATGAAAAACTACCGAACGATGAGGAAAGAGCATAAACTCGCCTCAAAGAGTTTCAATTGCCTCACTGTCTCTGCCTTATACTTGACAAAAATGAGCACGATAAAAATCCAAATTTCTATTTTTGAGAAATCATGGTGTTGTGGCCCCACAACAGTGAATATTATTTAACACACACGTTAAAAGTCATGCAAAAATTTCTTTCTACGAGCATGATTTTCGTCTTGATGATCAATTATAGAACGTGGTTTTCTTTTTATTGAGATTAAGGGACAATCCAAATTGTAGTCAATGTCCATTATTTTAGGGAAAATCATTCCCCTTCGCGTCCTCTATCTGAGGGCACACACCGTCCTCATCTGCCAAGCACAACCGCTCCCCCGTCGTCCTATTTTTAGAGGACTTTCGGACATATACCCTTTATGCTAAAACTTATCCCTTTTGAATGTATTTAACCCTATGAATCTGATGCATACAAGCACTTTTGTATGTTGGAAGGCATATACATAATGCATAACCAGAGGAATGCTTTTAGTGGTGTATTCAAATCTCGAGATGACTTGCAGAAAAATAACTTTCTAGGGTTGCAATATGTCCTCGAAACAAAAGGCCAATTTACTGATGGGAGAATGATGGGGATTAAACCCACGCATGGTGAATTCATAATCCACTTCCTTGATCCACTTGGCTACTTCTGCCATGCAAACTTCCACTTCTTCTTTCCATTGCATTCTATAACCAAGTTGATCAGTTTCCATCTTCATTTTCTTAAAGAATAGAAGAGAGACCTTCATAGTGAAGGGAGAGGCAAATCCTAGTAACACAACATCATAGTTTAGCCTAGACCTGACAAGCAGTTCACCTTTTTCATATGGTAGAACACATTAAAACATAGGGGCTGTGACACCCATATACACTCATATCTTGACTTAAAAATCAAAATTTCGAAAATGGAAACTATAGATCGATGGGATGAGCTTATGCGCAACGAAGGTGTATAGTTGGTGGACCAAGTCCATAACTCTTTTTATACTTTTTATATTGGACCCATGCTTTAAAATAAGTTCAAGAGGTTTAAATTATTGTATCATAATTTGAAGAAATCAGAAATAGAAGGAAATGCTCTAATACAAGTCTGAGAAGAACCCTTGTTCAGGTAAAGAAATACAATATTTCTCCAGATTTAAGACTTTGGGTGAATACAATTACGAGGACTTGAATTATTCTCATTATTATATTGATGGGGTGGGGTTCGGTTAATATGTACAAATGGATCTAAAATTGTTGGTATGCAATTTCCTTAATATTCTGTTATTATAATGGTAGGGGCAAGAGTTTTAGCCAACCATTAGGCAATCATGCCAATGACTGAAATATGGTAGATACATTTTAGAGATTAGGCTCTTTCTTACAGAATGAATTTTAGGAAAAGGGGTCACGTTGTAGACTTGCAATGCTTTGCATGGTGTTGTTAATTGTTTGGATTGATTCTTATTTTATTAATATACCAAACTAAGATACTGTTAAATAAATTAAGATAGGTAATTAATAATTGGGTATATTATATTTAGATGACTCAATTATTATTATGTTATTTGGAGAGTATATTCAACCTAGTATTAAAATTTAGGATATGAGACTTGACATATATAGTTGATACAATATTCATGAACTCGATTCTATGTTATCGTTGAGTTTTGATTTAAGGATCGACATATAGCATATGAGCATCTAAAGATTTGTTTACTTATGAATATTGCATAATTGGTAGATTGGGAATGTTCTGAAGCTTTGCAAAAAGGGAAGGAAAAATCTTGAGGATATGTGACACGTGTTCGATATTCAAGTTATGTTAAGACTTTCACACTTCTTGGAAGGATGTTGGAAAAATATTGAGGATATGTGACACGTGTTCGATATTCAAGTTATGTTAAGACTTTCACACTTCTTGGAAGGATGTTTTCTAATTTAAAAGATTAAAAATGAAAAAGACCATGAGTAAGGGTGAAAGATGGAGGTCTCATACTAATGGTATAACAGGATTTGGTGCAAGTACTTGTGTTATAAAGGAAAATTTTATTCCTATGGTACACGAATTGTAATCTGAGAATACAAAAACATATGGGCATTCGATGATGTATTATTGAATTAAAGTCGTTGTGCTGTTGTGTTTCTTATATCAACACGTATATTTATTTTAGTTAAGTTTGTTGTCTTTTATGTGATATTTGATTGATTGAAATGCACCATCATTCCTCATTTTAAAACATTATTGGTGACATGCAATGACATGACATCAAGTCAAAGTTGGGCACGTGAAGATCATCCGTGGTGGGGATGGTATGAAATTAAGATTATAATTTGGTCACGTGGAGATCACTAGTGCGGAAATTGTTTGATTTATGATAATGCGTTTGAGATAATCCGCACATAGAATCGGAGATTTTCATGTCAGTATATGGACCTTGCGAGTCCCCCATGGGTCATGAAAGCTCGATGTATTTCTAGGGAGAATCATGTATATATGGTTGAGATATTACTAAGTATTCTGAAACATATCATTTCATGGTGTCATTTACATTGCATCTCATGACATCCTTCATTCTTGATGATTATGTGTTTTTATTGTTGGTTGGAAATTAAAGTACTTGATATTTGGTTACCTTAATTTGATGAAACTTGACTGGTAAGTGTAATAAAACTTGTATAATAAACAAATTGATTTTTCTTATATAAACTCTCGTCACTACTTCTTTTGTCGGTCAATGAGATATGCTAGGTACACATAATTTTGTACTCATACTATAGTTATTGCACTCTTTGTGGTGAAGATTTGATTCGAGTACGAGCACATCTCATGAAGCAATGTGAGTCTGAACATTGAGTGTCTTTGAGTTGTGGTTAGCTGCTTGGTTGTTTCATGACCCACGCCTAACTCTATCTTTTTCTTATTCTGTTATTTTTAGTAAGGGAGTATAAAATCGAATCAAATCGCAAATCGAGTGAAAAAAGCCGATTGGCTAGTGGTTGATTTAATTTTGTTTGTTGTTAAAAAAAAATACTCGACTATATTTGGGTTTGTTTGGTTTTAACAAAAAACCCAATCCGAGACCAAACAAACTCAATATTAGATATATAATTTAAAATTTTTATTTTATACATAAAAATATTTACTTTGATATAATTTTTAAATATTTCTTATACTTTTTTCATAATTTCTTATCTTTTGATATATTATTTCAAGTTTGAAACTTAGAATTTTGAATGATTCAACAAAGCTTATAGTCCACAGTCATTGATAATTATAATAAAACATAAATCAAAATCAAATTATACTAACATCAAAACAAAATTAGTTTTACCTTAAAAATGACAATAATATTGAATATTTGTTCTTTGATTTTACATTAGATTAGACAATTATAATACACAATCTATTTTTAATTTCCCTTAATGTTTAGTCGTGTAACTAATACTTGTCAAACTTATTTTAGCATGACGTAATACTTTTAAATTATAACCATTTTAATTATGAATTGTTAATTTTTATAAGTTTTTTATGATATTTCACTATTATTATTATATTTATTTGGATATTTTAGTGTCATTAATCATATCATTATTTGTGTTATATTCCAAAGGAACTCCATAAATAGTTGTATTTTGGTTTAACTAAAGAAATATTTGACATACAAGTAAATTATATGATTGAATTAATACTTTAGCATAAAAACCCGAAAAAATCCAAACAACCACAATTCGAAAAAACCCAAAGTTAAAAAACCCGAGTTATTAGATTGGTTTGGTTTAAAGATATAAAAGTCCAACTTAAATGGTTTGGTTTGATAATTGAAAAAACCAAACCAACCCGACTATGTACACCCCTAATTTTTAGTATTCAGACACGATATCCATTATGTTGGATTTTTTATTTTAGTTTTGGACTTGAATAGTTTTTTAGAAGCTCTTATACTTATGAAAGCAATTCTTGGGTGGTATTGTTAGTTTTCCGCATTTTATAATTATAAGAACTCAATGTTCGATATCTTCACTTAGTGTTTACCTTTATCTCATTAGTTAGTTAAAATTTGTAAAATATGTAGGGTTGTCTTACCTGTTGGTTGGGAATATAGGTGCCATCATGACTTGTGAATTTGGATTGTGACAATTTTGTATCAAACCTTATATTTATTGGCCTCATGAGTACAAGAGCAACATCTAGTAGAGTCTTGCGGATTGGTATGATGACGTTCATACCTATCTTCGTGAGGCTATAGAACATTTATTAAAATTCTGTTCTTTCATTCCTTATTGTGCACACTTTAACTTGTTGAAATTCTAATTATGATACTTCATTCTCTCAGATGGTGAGGGCTCGTACATCTTTAAGTGGTTATCGTGAGTCTATTCATGTGCCTTCTTCTTGGATCTCTATTCGATATAGAGACAAAGGGGTGAGATCGAGGTCACGATCCAGGTAAGAGTCGTATTGCAGCACATGTGGAAGTCCAAGTACTCATACATGCCCAGGGCCTTGATAGGACTGTACCTCCTTATGCAGATCTTATCTTAGGGATCTGCAAGATCGTTTCGAGGGGAATGGACCAGCTCAGTCTCCACCCAATATTATTTCCACCGTAGTGATTCAAGATACCTTGGCTCGTATTTGGACTTCTAGAGGGGATGGATCAGCTAGAACTTTGTTTGGCACCTTTGATGCCTCATAGACTCATGTTGGAGGTCAAAATCCATATCTGATAGTTGCTCTAGATTCTCAGACTCCCAAGACTCAGCCAACTATTGTTGTAGCTCCCGGTTTGTATAGTATGGAATTTCCAAGTATTGTATCAAATTTGTAGAACATGGTTTCTATGAACATTGATGAATAAAAGATGTTTGGGAGGTTCAGACTAAAGAATCTTCCACAACTTATATTGGTGATATAAATGAGGATGCATATGAATTTATAGTTAGTTGACATGAGATGTTCCATAATCTAGGATAAGTGGACTCTCATGGATTTGAATAAAAATCACTTCAAACTACTGGGTCTTCCAATTAGTAATGAAGGGATTATATTAGTACTAGGCTAGTTGGATCCTTTCCACTATTATGGACTTAGTTTACTCTGGTAGTTGTAGCCTTGTTTGTTTCACGCAGTAAGAGGAATCTTAATAGGGCAATGTTTGAGGATTTGCAACAAGATGGTATATTAGTCGCAAAGAGGGTAAATTCCATGCCTTGTCTAGTCATGATTCGATGATACTCCCCATGTATGATTAGAGAGTTAGTAGGTTTGTTAAAAGGCTGATTATTCCGATTCGTCCAGGAGTTTTTCAAGTTGCTACTTCAGGTGTTCCCTTCGAGAAGGTGGTAGATGTTGTTAAGGAATTGGTGATGATTCCACATGATAGACGAGCATCCGGACGGGAAGAGAATCAGATGATTATGGTGGTGTTCCTCCTAGTACTCGAGGTTACTCAGGTAGATATTATCACTCTCAATCTAGCATACCTATTCATGTTGCTATACCAGCGTCTGAGGCTGGTAACACTGGGTGTTGTTCTTCGAGTTTGGTTCATACTTCACATGGTTCATCTTCTAGACCTGTAGGTGGTGAAGGATATTCTGGTTATTCAAGTTCTTCTCATCAGCCTACGTATCATATGGTTTGTTTTGAGTGTGGTTATATCGGGCTCTTTGTGAGAGATTGCCCTAGGACCAAGCGTTGGGGAATACATTTGGGTTCTCAGTCTTCGACTTTCAAGGTTGAACAACCTCTAGCTAGGGGAGGTGTAGAAAGTAGCAGAGGTGGTCCTCATTCAGGTAGGGGTTGTTATCTTTCTGGTCGAGGTGGTTGTCGTGGAATAACACAATATGAGGGTGGTCGTTCACACTGTTATGCTTTTCCAGGTAGGCCACAGGCTGAGGCTTCAGATGCTCCCATCACAGGTATTATTTTGGTTTGTCATTGACCAGCTACTGTATTATTTGATCTAGGATCTACTTATTATTATGTGACCACATAGTTTGCTCTGAGTCTAGATATGTTATGTGAGTTTCTTGATTTGCTGATTCATATTTGTACTCATGTCGGGGATTCTGGAATGGTAGGCTGGTGTATCAATTATGTATTGTTACCTT
Source organism: Solanum lycopersicum (assembly GCF_036512215.1). NCBI lineage: Eukaryota > Viridiplantae > Streptophyta > Magnoliopsida > Solanales > Solanaceae > Solanum > Solanum lycopersicum. The sequence goes on along the minus strand of NC_090806.1, from coordinate 44,455,771 downwards.
GATGGGATAGGATACTCATGCAGATTTTGATTAGATTCATTGTATGGATTGGTTATCGCCTTACCATACAAATTTAAATTTCCATTCCAAGACAGTTATATTAGTTATGCCTTGAATCCTATAGTAGTATTGGGAGGTTCTTTTAGTCACCATCCTAAAGGGGTGATATAATTTCTTAAGGATCGTTAGTTGTTTGAGAGAGGATGTTTGTCTTAATTGGCGCACATTCGAGATACTAGTGTTGAGACTCTTATTCTTGAGTCTATTCTAGTGTTGAGTTAATTTTAGGAGGTATTTCAAACAGATTTACTAGGTCTTCCACCTAATCGTGATATTGATTTTCGTATTGAAATAGATACATGTGCTCGACCTATTTCTACTCCTCATTATCATATGGAACTGGCTGAATCGAAAAAAATTAAAGGAGTAATTGCAGGATTTGTTGAAGTAGGGTTTTATAAGAATGAGTGTATCTCTTTGGAGTTCGCCAGTGTTATTTGTGAATAAGAAAGATGGATCTATGCGTATATGTATTGACTATCGGCAGTTGAACATGGTAATCATTAGAAATAAGTACCTGATACCTCGTGTTGATGATTTATTTGATCAGTTGCAAAGTGCTTCAGTTTTCTCCAAGATTGACTTGATATCTGCCTATCATCATCAGCTGAAGGTTAGCGAGGACCATATCCCTACGATAATTTTTCGAACACGTTATGACCATAACGAGTTTCGGTTAATGTCTTTTAGATTGAATAATTCCCTAACAAATTTTATGGACTTGATGAATAGAATGTTCAAACAGTACATGGATTCCTTTGTTATTATCTTCATAGATTATATATTGTTATACTCCTATAGTAAGGAGGAACACGAACATCATTTGAGGATTATGCTTGGGATTCTCAAAGAAAAGAAGATCTATGCAATCTGTTAAAAGTGTAAGTTTTGGCTTAGTTCGGTAGCATTCTTGGGACATGTAGTGTCCCCGAAGGTATTATGGCGGATCCTAATAAGATTGAGAAAGTTCGAGATTATGTCAGACTTGCTTCAGTTACTGATATTTGGAGTCTCTTTGGTCTTGCAGGTTATTATTGATGATTCTTTTAGGGGTACTTGTAATATCTAGTAAATCAAACTATATAACATTAAACAAAAAAAAACTAAGAATAGTTTTTTGAAAGAACAGGAGAAATATGCAAAATTTCTTGAGGGTAAAGTAAGTTTAGGGTCATTTTAAAATTGTCATAATTCTAGATCTTGATTAGTTAGGGATACTTATTTATATGGTTAGATATCTCTTGAATGTATCTTTCCAATGTCTTGTATTTTTAAGATTTTCAATATCGTATGAGGGAGATATGCCTATCCAAAGATGGTCGTTGGATTGAGGAAAATCCAATCAAGATTTTAGTAAGGGTAAACTAGTCTTTTCACTGTTCTATTACCTAATTTATTTTAAGGGTTTAGTAGGGGTAAAAATAAGCCTAATGTGAATTTTAGAAATTGAAATATTCTTAGGGCTTGGGAGAAAAGAGAAGTGAGAAAGGAGAAAGGAGAAAAGACCGAAAATTCATCAAGAGCGCCAAGATATTGAAGCATAATTTTTTGGGGGTAATCCCTATGATGTATGTTAGATATTTTTGTGTTGAATTCATTCACCCACATACCAATATGGTTAACTCAGTGAGTTTTGAATATATTGGTTGATGAATATTGATGTTCTTAATGAACAATTATTTATTTTATGTTGGTTAAGTTGTAGCATGTTCTAGTTGATTTTATTCGTGTTTCCAAGTTTTTTTTGGGTCTAATATATTAGGCATTGATGTTATTAGTGATCCTAACTGATTGGGATGAGATACATGGAAGTTTAAAAGGTTTAGCGATGAAAAATGGAGAATAAAAGTCGGAGATCTCATCTGAAATGCCTTGAGGAGTTGCGCCTACCAAAAATCCTCAGGACAACCTCTAGCGTGCCGCAGCCAACTAGAGCGCCTCAGATCAAATTCATTTCGTCAGGATCTGGCGCTCCGCACCTCTCAGAGCGCCAAGGTCACTTGGGGACCTAATTATCCCCATATCTTTTCATACTAGTTCCTAAGCGATCTACCCACATTTCTTAGTTGATTCCAACACTCTAAGGTACATCTAAACAGAATGAAACCATGCATAAACAAGATTAATGAACGTTGAATCCAATACTCAATTAAAGGAAGGTTAGGATCAATGTTAAGAAAGTTAAGAAGTAAAGTCTTAATCTATGCAGTAAGTTAACTTAAAGTTTCTTAAAGTTCCCAAGAGTCTTATTTAAACGTTTTAACATCCTTTTAAGGCTCAAGCTTCTAAATAAAGAAAGAGTATAAGTAGAAGTCTTTCCTTCAAAGAAGTATAGGATGACTAAGTATTCCCTAATGAGTTTATTAAGATCAAAAGTTTCAAATCAAGTAAAGATAAAAATTTTGAGTTCATTTCTCAAAAGATATAATGAAACTAAGTAATTCCATAGAAAATTTATAAATGTTTTTAAATTTAAATTAAAAGTAAACTATGATTTCTCAATAAAGTTTTGAACAAGGAAAAGGGAACATTGATTCCAAGAGGTCTTTTTAATGCTAAAAAGGGTTAAGCAAACCTAGAAGAAAGGAAGTTATTTTGAAAGAATAAGCTAAAGTATATTTTGGGAGTAGTATTAAGCACTTATTGGGGATGAGAGTTCATATTAACTCAAGTCTGTATGTAAACCATGTAGCCATCTTGGGTATTAATGGCTCATACTTTTTTAGATGATCACGCAAGTTTAGCTAGTGGATCCACTAGGTTGAGGATGTTCTATGCGACGTTAAATTATAGGACAGTTCTGGAAGCATGGGGAAGACATTTATAACCACTTAGGCTCATAGAGTGTTGGTCGGTTAGAGAAACTTCGAAAGAGATATATTAATTTCATACATAAGTAATGTTGAGTTTGCTAATACATTTTCCTTGATGAGTTGAGTTGCTTTTCTATTTTACAAGCTTTATATATATCGCATATGTTTTAATTTTCTTTATATAATTACATTACGTAGATAAATTCTTGACTTGACAAGAGCCAAGGTTAGTTTATCTTATTCTCATCAATGTTATATATTCATATATTAAATCTAATGATGTCAGTTTGCCTGCATTGTCTTTTTATGTAGACACTTAACCAGGATAAGCATCCATTTCATCATTTGATCATCTAGAGTAAGTGGTGAGCCTCATTGTTTCCAGAGGAACCTTCACTATTTTCAGTATTTTCCTTATTGAATGTTCAAAGGTTTATCCCAACATTCGTCCTAGTTATTGTACAGGCTTCATAGATAGATAGCCAGTCAGATTGTTCAGTTTGAGTCTGTTCTTTTCTGACATTTCATATGTTCAAATGTTGAGACTTAACTGCCATTTTGGTCAAGACAATTATTTAAAGTATTTATCATAAGAATGTTTCAAGTTTTATAATGGGGTTAATTTAAGTCTTCTGTTGAGTTAAGTAAACAAGGTCAAGGGTTCGCTCAAGACCAATACTGGTCATTGGGTACTGGCCACGTCTAGGGTGTAGGCTCGGCACGTGACAAACTATATGTTAGAGAACAAAGTTCAAGAGTCCTAGGTAGTCTATGAAGACGGTCAGTAGAGTATAAGTCATCTATGTGAAGAACACCACATTTATGATTAGAAGGCTACAACGTTTAGGAATTTCTCACTTCTTTAATAATTTCTTTCGTGCGTTAGATTTTATCTCTAAAAATTTTCCCTCTAATTTGTGCTTGCGTGTGTTTCAGTGATTATCATGCCTCCACGAAGATCAGTCATAGGTCGACCAGTGAAATGGAATGTTGAGGAACAAGAGGTACATAATACATAGAACATGCAACCTCAAGGGGAAATCAACAGTGCTAAGTTCCGTGAGACAATTCGAATGCTAAGCAAAGCGGCGACTTACCAAGTTAGTAAACAAAAGGGAGATCAACAAGAAGGGGCTGACACATAGAGGATTTGAGAATTCTTGAGGATGAATCGACCAAGCTTCACTGGTTTGAGTATTGCTTAGGAACTAAAGAATAATGTGGAAGAGTTGAGGAAGGTGTTAGATGTGATTCATGCGATTGATGCTGAGAGAGTTGAACTAGCCGCATATAATCTCAAGAATATGACTAGGATGTGGTTCGATTAGTATAAGGAGGGAAAAATATGAGGATGCACCAAATCCGCATTGCTTTGAAGAATCTTTCTTGGAAAGATTTTATCCATGTGAACTATAGGAAGCAAAGGTAAATGAGTTTATTTATTCTGAAATAGAACTCCTTGAGTGTTCAAGAATATGGGTTGAATTTAACCCAAGTATCTCTCTATGCTCCTAAGATAGCTAAGAATATGAGGAGCGGAATGAGTTTGTTTGTTGCTAGCTTGGGTCTCACTTCAAGAAAGAAGGTAGGGCTGCAATGTTGATTGGAGATATGGACATTTCAATGTTAACAGTCTATGTGCAACAAGTGGAAGAAGAAAACCTGAGTGATAAAGATGAGTACAGGAATAAGAAAGCTATGACGGGGAATGCATCTGGTCAACAAAAGAATGATTCAAGTCGACAACAATTTCAGAAACCAAAGAGGAATGCACCATTATCTGCTAGTGCACCTCCATTCAGAAACATAGGTGAGTATGATGGCCAGAATCTTAGAACTTAAAGGGTAGAGCATTCTAATCTGAAGATAGTGTTGCACAAGAAGGTAGATGGGCTCCTACATTTCCTAAGTGTGGTAGAAACCATCTCTGTAAGCGGTGTAATGGCCAGACAGGTTGATTTAAGTTTGTTCAAGAGGGTCACGTCATGAGAGAGTCATGTCAGAATAAGCAAGGTGGTGTAAATCCATGCAATAGAGCTCAAGCTTCAGTAGTTGCTCTACTAGACAAGGATGCACCTAGAGGAGCCACTTCTGGTACTAGCGGAGGGGCAAACCGTCTCTATGCAATCACTAGCCTCTAGGAGAAAGAGAACTCGCTATATGTTTTGAAGGGTATGATAAAAGTATTTTCTGTTTATGTTTATGCATTTTTAGACCCCGAAGAAGGTTTATCTTTTGTAACTTCTTATGATGCGACTCAGTTTGACATTTTTCCTAACAAACATTATGAACCTTTCTCTGTTTCTACCCCAGTTAGAGTGTATATTCTAGCAAAAAGAGTCTATCGTGATTGTCTGATCCCGATCGATCCCAAGAACACCACGGCTGACCTAGTAGTGTTGGACATGATAGATTTTGATATCATTTTAAATATGGACTAGCTTCATGCTTATTATGTGTAAATAGATTATAGATATCGAGTTGTAAAGTTTTAAACTCCTAACGAGTAAGTCATAAAGTAAATAGTAATTGAACAGTGTCTAAGGGTCATTTTATTTCATACCGTAAGGCGAGAAAGTTAGTTTCAAAAGGCTGTTATCTTTTCTTTAGTATGAGGGAATGACTCAAGTGCTGTGGTACCTTCCCTTCAGTCAATTCCTATAGTAGAAGAGTTTTCAGATGTTCTTTGTGATTCTACCCGGAGTCGCTCATGAGCGAGAGATATTTCAGCATAAATATCATTGCAAATACTCATCCTATCTCTATTCTGCCATATAGAACGTCACGAGCAAAGTTGAAACAATTGAAATAGAAAAAAGATCTATTAGATAACTGTTTTGTTCGACCAAGTGTCTTACCTTGGGGTGCTCCGATCTTATTTCTGAGGAGGTAAAATGGTTCAATTAGGATGTTTATAAATTTTTGCCAATTGAATAAGATGACCATCAAGAATTAGTATTCTCTTTTGAGGAAAGATGATCTTTTTTACTAGATTTAAGGTGGATCTTGCTTCTTGAATATTGATCTCAGATCAGGCTACCCTCAGTTGAAATTTAGTGCCTAAGACATTTTTTAGAACTTGGTATGGACATTATAAGTTTTTAATTTTGTCCATTCGTTTGAAAAATGCACCAGAACATTCATGGATCTTTTGAATAAAGTCTCCACACCTTATTTAGATCTGCTTGTCATCATCTTTATTGATGACATACTGGTTTATTCAAGGAATGACGAGGATCATGCTAGTGACCTAAGGTTGTTCTTCATACTTTTAAATATAAGGAGTTATATGAAAAGTTCCTAGTGTGAGTTTTGGATTAATTCTATGGACTTCTTGGGGCACATTTTTTCTGGTGATAGGATTAGAGTTGATATTCAAAAGATAGAAAAAGTTCAGAGTAGACCTAGACTCACATCTCCAGCAGATATATGGAATTTATTGGGTTTGGCTGACTATTATAGGATATTTATTGAAGGGTTTTGAAAAAGAGATTGACTATCGCTCGAGTTTTGATCTTACCTGAGGGTACTCAAGGTTTTGTGATGTACTGGATGCATAAAGAGTTGGTTTGGATGTGTATTGGTGCAGAAGGACAAGTTTATAGCTTAATGCCTCCAGATAGTTGAAGGTTCCTGAGAATATTAACCCACCTCATGACTTAGAATTGGCAACAGTAGTTTTTGCCTCAATATATGGAGTCAATATTAGTATGGAGTTCATGCGGATATATTAACTAACCACAAGAGTCAACAATATGTTTTCACCAGAACGAACTCAATCTGAGATAAAAGAGATGGTTACAATGTTCACTAGAACTTAATCTCAGATAAAAGAGGTGGTTAGAAGCACCCAAGGAATACGACATTAGTATTCTTTACCACCTAAGTAAAGCAAATATGGTTGCTGATACCTTAAACATGTTATCCATGGGGAGTACCACCTTTTTAAGGAAGAAGAGAGGGAATAAGCTAAAGATGTGCACAAACTTGCACTCCTGGGATTCAGACTTATGATTCAATAAAAGGAGGGATAGTGGTAATTAATGGGGCTGAATAATCACTAGTGTCTGCGGTGGAAGAGAAACACGACCAATATCCCATTTTTCTTGACTTAAAGACAAATGTTCATAAGCAAAGAGAACTAGATTTTTAACAAGAGGGGATGATGTGCTGAAATATCAAGGTAGGTTGTGTGTACCTAGCGTGGATGGACTCCAAGAGAGGATCCTGGAGGAGGCTCGTAGATCAAGATATTCCATTTATCCAAGTTCCACCAAGATTTACCGCAGTTTAAGAGAGGTATACTTGTGGGAAACTATGAAGAATTACATTGCTCAGTTTGTTTCCTAGTACCCAAATTGCCAACATGTGAAAGTGAAACACCAAAAGGCTTGGGGGGTTGGATCAGAAGATAGAAATTTTGGAATGGAAGTGGAAGATTATTAATATGGACTTCATCAGATGCTTGCCAAAGTCTTGCAGACAACATGATTATGTTTGGGTAATTGCCGATGGAATGTCAAAATCAGCCAACTTTTTGCCGGTAAAGACTACCCATTTGGCCGAGGATTATGCTGATCTGTACATTCAGGAAGTGATAAGACTTAACGGAGTCCCTGTATCCAATATTTAGGATAGAGGTTCATAATTTATTACTCAGCTGTTGATGTCTTTCCATAATGGTTTGGGTTCGACGGTGAACTTTAGTACTACTTTTCATTCTTAGACGGATGGACGACTACAATGTACTATCCAGACCTTAGTAGATACTTCGATCCCTTTTGTGATTAATGATCACATACCTATTATTGAGTTCTGTTACAACAATAGCTATCATTCGAGCATCCAAATGGCTCTATATGAAGCTCTTTATGGGAGAAGATGCAAATCTCTTATTGGGTGGTTCATAGTTTGTGAAGCAAGGTTGATAGGACCAAGACTAGTTAAACAAGATATGAAGACAGTGAGAGTATTTCAAGAGAGGTTGAAGACGACACAATGTCTCCAAAAGTCCTACACAAATCTTAGGCGGAGCCCGTTATAGTTTGAGGTGGATGATTGGGTATATCTTAAGGTTTCACTGATGAAGGGGGGTTATAAGGTTTTGTAAGAAAGGTAAAATTATTCCCTGATATATTGTATCTTATAGATATCCAAGAGAGTTGGTAGTGTATCTTATGAGTTGGAGCTACCTTAAGAGTTCTTATCGGTTCATCCGATGTAACACCTCTAAAACGAACTAGGTGAATCTAGATCCTCACACGTGTGTCATGAGGATATAAGTTCTTATGGTTTATAATAGTTTTTAGAGGCACTGTTTTGAGTTTGGAAGCTTTTGGATGTCAAACACCCAAGACGTTTTAAAGTTAGACTTAAGAGGTGCTTGTGTGTTCAAGTGTGCCTTTAAATATTTTATGTGGTATTTGCATTTAAAGTTGATGGTTGAGGTTTGTAATATCTATACAATTGTATTTATGTTAGAAACTTTCGGGCATAAATCTCCAAGGACCACCCTAAGGGTTCTTAATGAAGACACAATTTGTGGGTAAAAGTTGGCCAAGGCAACAGAATTTGTACATGAAAGGAACATGTCCACATCGCGGACTTGTTCCTACAAAGGCGAAATACTAGATCCACGTCACAGACACAATGCGAAATCTACTGTCTCGGAATTTATTTTCAAAAATCATGTTTGAATAGCTCAATATTGCGGACTTGTTTCCCGACAATAACTGCAAATTTTTTTGTTAAGTTTGATTTGGTTAAAAAATCCTATAAGTGGAGGGATATTTTGGGTATTTGGGTACTACTTATGGGTGGTTATTGAGACTTTTTAAACCCCATTTTACCATTCAAATAAAAACCCTCAAGTCCAAAGTGAAACCTGTCCATTCCTTTTGTCCAAAATCGCCATTGATGAAGCTTTGTAGCTCCAAGGAAGAAGACACATTTTCGAATTTTTTCTCCATCAATTTCATAGGATTTTCTTAAATTAAGGTATGGTGTTTCATGCTTGAATACTCTTTCATTCAAGGAGTCAATTTCAATGGTTTTCAAAGATGTTCAAAACATTAATTCTTCTATTTTGAATTTTAACCATGGTTTCTTGCATAAAATGATTTGAATCAGTGATTTATTCTATAATTGATTCTAACTGAATGATTTCAGATCATATTTCTAATGAACTCATGCAAATCATGAAATCCTAATTTTGACTACATTATGTGTGGTTTGATCATGTCTTTATTGTATTGAATTCTTATGTAGATTGTATTCCGCTATTGATATATGTATGAATTATGTTAGAATTATATTTAGGTTATCCTAATTTCAAGAATTTCATATTGAATTATGTTGAGTCATTGTATGGTTTGATTATTGGTTTGGAATTGTGTATATGACTATTGGTAAGAGCCTTTGTGAATCGAATTTTTTGAATTGACTAAGGCTTGGAGGTGTTTATGATGGAATGGTTATTTATTGACCTAACTTCTTCAATATTGTGTATTCCAGGTATTGAATTGTATTTATTGGTATGGTCCACTTATGGTTGTGGTGCTTATGTGATATAATTGTGAAGAATGTGGCTTGTCGTCATTGTTTTCTGAAATGTGATAATACCATTTTATAATATGTGATCATTGTGAAGGTCCATAAGACATAAAGGTATTTATGAAGTCAAAGAATGTGTTTTTCTAAGTTGATGATAGGTCTCTATAGTAGAATATGGTGATTTCTTAATGTGTGCTACTTGATGTTGAAGGATGATTCGTCCTGATTGGCTTATGAGTCTTATTATGGTTAATAATGATGTTTCCGTAGGAATGAATAGGGTAACTTGTAGTAGACCTAGTTGTTCCTATGTACTACTTGAATGTGATTATATATGTAATAAGATGATGATGAAGTGTGTCTTTTGTGGTAGACATATGTCCCTCTAGTTGATACATGAAGAATATGAATATTACTCTTGATTAACTAGGCTAAAGCACCTTTGTCATTAATGTGTATGCATGATTGAAATATGATCTTGAACATGGTTAAACGGGTCATTACTATAGAACCTTCAATCTAGACAGAAGGTTATTATATCCTTGTAGTTGAAAGTCGTAATGGTATCCTTCTTGTGTGTATGAAGGAATTATTGGTAGATTGGCTGGAACGACATGAAATAATCCTCGGGGAGGTCATCAAGCTATCCTATTTAACTGTTATATGGCAGCCCTAGTGGACCCCTTGGCAAGGTGTATTATGATTTGGTTATGACTTCTATGTTGTACCTCTTCATATCAGAACAAAGGCTAGCACCGAGTGGGTATGTTTGGGGAGTGATTGTCATGACCGAGGATCAACCCTTATAAGTAACATAACGTACTTGAACTTTCGGAGGTCTAATACAAACCCATAGACATCATTTATCGCATTGTCACATGTAAATTTAGTAGAAAATATAAAAATTTACGTAGCAAATTGTATTCTAGAAACACCACTTCACACACACACACACACACACACACACACGTCATCTTAGACTCAACATCAATAGAATAGAATAGGGACACGACCCTTATCAACATATTACAATAACTAAGCTATTACATAAGTTTGAGTCATAAAAAGGACATAGGAAATCCTTGAATAATAAGGATCCGTTTCTTCATCTTGAGAAAAACATATCAAGCCCTTGACCCTAGAGACATCCTTTACGCATCCATAACCTACACTTTATGTAAAAAGGTGAAGAAGAATGGTGTTAGTACAAGAATGCACTAAGTATGGCAACCATGCAAAACATGCATTTAAAGAGGACATTTGGTTAGAAAACCATGCATCATGCCTTTTTGTAAAACTTCTTAAAACATTGATACAATAAGCATAGCTCATACACTTCACATAGGAATAGAATCTATTCATGACATCACATAAGCCACATAATTCATTTAAGGCACACTTATCATTTTCATAGTACAACCTTTATTTTACCGTAAGTCCCTTATCCCCAAGAAACCCTTTAATTATACTTGGTTTAATGCATTAATAGTGTCGCATTTCACTACCACACTCAAGGATCACCTTAAGGCCACCTAGGTTAAAGTTCACATAACCTACATTAGCTCAAACATATGCATTCATGAAATCAAAACATATCATAAGACACATATTTCATATATGACTTAACATGCTTTATAGATCACATAGGAAACTCATTACAAGGTAATGTACAAATCCAGAATTCAAATAACATCATAGTAAAGCAATAGTCAACATATAAATGCTTGGATTTCATTTCATCTAACATCATAAGACCTTACTCATAATCCCAATCTTAGTATTAGTCTCTAGTGAAATAACCTCACATATACTTAGTAAGATCGCAAAGAGACCACAAGCATATCATTTACTTTATACATCGTCAAGACAAGTATAGATATTTCCTACAGGCCAAGTAAGACCATCATCATATAGTCAATGAGACCAACATTATGCATATAAGGTGAGACCTCATCGTATAGACACAATAAGATACCTACTATGCTTATTATCATACAATTAGTTCAATACCATAATGTCATGCATATAAGACATATACATATTCATATACATATTGCACACCTTCCTAGAATTCACCTCAAGCGCTACTTGTGCAATGCATAGGTAAAGTCTAATACCCTTACCTACACTAAGAAATTTCCCTTAGGTTATCCTGAATTGGTTCATTAATTTACTTCCATTTTTAATTTTACTTTAGATAAATCCTTGCTTTAATATACAATAAGACCATGTAAGCCAAACATATAATTTAGTGTCATCCCCTTACACTAAGAGAGGTTATATTACTTGGAAAGGTAAGACATGAGTATCATTCTAGAATTTTAGGTGTATCCACTAGCTAGTTCCTATGGGTCAACATGTTTATGGAAACCTGGAAGTATATATTGAAACCCTCTTTATGATTATTGGGCATTGTAGTTATCCACCTTGTTAGTATTATGGTGAACAAGCCTTCCCTTTGGTAAGGGGCACCCATAATCAACAAGTTGACTTGGTGCTAAGCTAACATCCCTTTATTGAAAAGTCTTTATTAACTTTACTTCATAAAAATGGTTTTAGGAGAATTAGCCCCTCATATGCTTAGATCATAGGTTATAGATGAGAATATCCTTTCATCAACCTAAATCGTGTGAGAAAATATTTCACATGGACATAGCATATTCAAGCGCAATCTTGTTTAGAGTACAATTTAGAAAACTTTCAAGAAACTCCCTCTTTACTAGATTATCATACATGCTTCATTAATGATTTTATGTGTGTGTATGTGTACTTACATGAGAAGACCTTTCACATAAACACATTTAGACACTACACATATGTATACTTAATCATATTATATACTTAACATCATAGCATATACTTTCATGTTCACAAATTAAATCATGCATTCTTATTCATGTACATAGAGTAATCACCCTAGGAACTATTCTATCAAGGTAGACATGTGCGATGTGTAGTCAAAGACCCATACCCTTCCCTATACTATTACACCTATTAATTCATCCGAGTTAAGATACATATCATACTTCATGGCATATACTTTACATGCATAGTACTAGACAGTAGTGCATATAAAAATTATCCAACATATGAAAATTATCCTTTCATTATGCACCATGAACCTATACTACTCATAAGCATGCATGAGGTGTGTTTGTACATTGGAAAACATGATTAAATTATGGATATAAATATAAAATTGAGGCATTCACTCTCTAAAGACATTGATATACATTCATTCATAGACCACACACTACATTATAGCATAGTAGACAAGACATCATTAACATTGCATTCTAGACTCCTAACATTAGCTAAGATCACACATTCCTATAGGGCTACATAGGTAGGAGTCATTCACCATTAGAACTTCATCATTGGAATAACAATTTCTAAAGCTAATCCTAACAAGTTAATTCAATCATAGAAGATATCATCAATACATCTAGACATGATACTAGATTAAGAGACTAGGCATAATGATTCACACAGTGTAATCATCATAACAACAAATCATAATTTATAAGTTGGCTTCAAGACCAATATCAACCCATAAAGAGAATGGAAAGAAAGTGAACACCACCACTATAAGTGGACCATACAACACAATGCTATACAAAGACAATTCAAATATCAATTCTACAGAAAAGTAGGGTAATCTTACCAATTCACCAATATTTGATCAAACCTCATAATTCATCAAAAATTCATAAAGAAGGCAGTATCTAAAGGTACAATAACATAAATGAAATCCACAATTAAATCATCATAAGATCAAGGTCACATCACCCACATTATAGTCTAGATGGAGAATTGAGAAGGATCATGGGTTAATTATGAAATTGGATTTAAAATCACATTAAAATAGTAGGTTATCATCAATTCATTATAATCATGCTTTTGAAATCATTTTTAGAAGGAACCCATTGCTATATTAGAAGATGGACAATTTGATCATGAAACTTCTTAAAAACATTGGAAGGAGTTCCTTAGATGAATGAATAACTAAGGATTAAGGTAACCATACCTCAATACATGAAAAATCCAAAAAAACTTGGTGAAGAATCCATGTAAATTTTACCCCTAAGCTGAACTTAAGCTTCATCTCCAATGGAGGTTTCTAGAGAGGTTTTATTTAAATAAGGAAAGGTGCAATTTGAATCATGAATTGGGAATTGGATTTTGAACTAACTTAATATAACCAAAAATAGATAAATTATTTTAATAGCTTCTATTTAGGACGTGGGGATGAATTTTCCATTCACCCCTTAAGTGGACAGTACGCCTGCAGCAGAATTGTAGGTTCCATATACGTTTGGACGGACGAACCGTAGTCTGACGACGGGGCCATACTTTCTTTCCATAATTGGTGACTGAGGCTGCATTTCAGGGAATTAAGGTCACATGTCTATGCATTAAACTACGCCCGTATCGACGGGGCGTCACCTAGAGTACGGGCCGCCGTTTGCTAAGCGTAGATGGACACTTCTAAGTTAATGTCCTTGCAGTCTTTGGGTCTTCCGCAAGGACCTCTTGAGTGCTCCTTGGGGAGTCTTTCCAAGATGTTTTTAATGTAAATACAATAATATACAAGTTACGGACCTTTCATATCAACTTTATCATCAAATAATACTAAAAACATACCATGGCACACTAGAACACACTACCACGTCTCAAGGCTAAATTTCTAACGTCATCGAAGGTTCTTGGACGTTTGTCCTCCAAATCATTTCAAATCAAGTATGCATACTTTAAAACACTTTTTTAAAATATTAATAACCTTTTTAGGCACATGTCAGGCTCTAAGCGCCTTATTTATTATGATAGATCTTACCTTGACTCTACATAAGATAAGACTAGAGTACAAAAAATCCTTTGATATTCCCTAATCATGTGCCTACATGGTATGTTTCCTATTTCTACCCTTGAAAAATAGAATACCATCCATCAGTGTAGGGTTGACTTTTGATTACATGCCTACCTGGTATGGTCTATGTTGGTTATTGCCTATTATCATCATGTGGGACACATTCTAATATTGGATAAGTTGTACAACGTTTATGTAGTGGAATGGGAATTTATCTAGACATTGCACGAGTAGGACTTGAAGATCCTAGTATGTAGTTTCCCTAGGTATTCTCCAAGAACATTATGTTAATTCCTTAATTGTTGAATGTCTCTTAAATAGTTTAATAAATATAGTGACTTAAGTAAAATGCATGTAAATGAAAAGATACTTAACTAGAGTAGGTCTAAGGTTTTTTAGGTAGGCTTGAGGAGGGTGTATGAGCGGTCTCTTGATGTCTTACTTAGGTGAGTCTTAGAGAAATTCTAGGTAGAGAGTATAGTAGATGAAATAGGAATAATCATATCTTAGGTAGTCTTAAAATCACTTAGGTGTGCGTTAATGGATTACTTAGGTCGCTTCATAACTTGTAAGTGACTCATGTACTTGTCTTACGAAATTTTCTTCAAAACGATCATGTTTTATACACATTTTATTTTAGCATGATTTTAATTGCATGTAGCCATACTAAGTGCATTCTAATATGCTAATTCAATATATTACATCTTATCTATAAAGGTGTAGGTGGTACTTTAGAGGATTCCTTTGAAGTGAAACTTGGATATTAGCCTTCATTCAAGCATGTTGTGGCATGTCCTCAATTGATTCGAGGACAATAGTATGTTTAGATTTTATTTTCATCAGACACTGTATTAAACATAGATATTTCTTTTTTGTTGATTTTATGGGTCGTGACATAAGATATTCGTGTGCCTAAGATGGCGACTATGAGACTTAGCCTTGTTATTATGATAATCTATAAAAGGCAATTTGAAGTATTATTTGTTTCTGTGAAAACTTCTAATTCTGCACTACTGTTCATACATATATGAAATTAACGATGTCAAAGTGCTTATACAAGACCTCCGAGAGGTCGAGTACAATATGTCCCGACTGGAAGGATGCCCTATCTTTTAGGGTGTACTTCGAGGTCGTGACTAACTTGGTATTAGAGCATAGGTTATGAAGTAGTTCTTAGGAATCCAAAATCTCTTGAAAGCAACATCTAGTACAGTCTTGTTCATCAGTGTGAGTGGAAAATCATCTATGCGTGAGAGGCTATAGGACGATAGAGTTTCACTTTCTTCATCACTCTTGTGTCATGCCAATATAGTTGAGATTATAAGTGTTTATAAGAATATCTTCTCTTGTGCATATAGGGTAGGACTACAAGAATAATGGTTACAAGAAGGTCGGAAGAGGAATGAATGAATGAGGGAGTTCCCCAAGGTTGTCTAGATCCACAAGGAGTTCAAGTTCCCCAAGGTGTCCAAGTTCCTCCCTAAGTTGATCGAATCCCAATTGTGGGTGGACGTAATGAGGTTCTGGTGGTTACCCCAGACATGACTAATGGAGAGATTAAAGAGGCTCTACTTGATTTAACCCGAGCCATGACAACTCATGTGAATAGTGGTGTTGAGCCTAGGGTTGATGTTTTAGAGAGTACTATGACCTATAGGTTGTGGGACTTTGTAAGGACGAATCCTCCTATCTTTCTTGGATCTAAGGTGGAAGAATATCCCCAAGAGTTTCTAGATGGTGTTTACAAGGTGTTGAGTTCCATAAGGGTGACTTATAGGGAGAAGGCGGAGTTGACTTCTTCCTAATAGAGGAAAGTTGCTCAAGTATGGCACACCCAATTGAAAGATGATAGGAAGGTTGATTCGGTTCTTATAGAGTGAGAAGAGTTTAAGGTATTTTTCTTAGGAAAATACTTTCCTCATGAGAGGAGAGAGGTGAAGGTTGAGGGGTTCATTAAACTTAGACAAAGGAACATGGGTGTGGAAGATTATTCCTTGAACACCTTGTTGTCTAGGTATGATCCATCTTTGATGTCTAACAGTAGGAATGAAATGAGTAGGTTTGCGACTGGTATGGCCGACCTTGTGAAAGAAGAGTGTCGTACAATCATTCTCCATGGTGACATAAACTTTTCTAGACTTGTGGTGTTTGCACAGTCCATTGAGTAGACTAAACTTAGTCGAATCATAAGGAACTTAAATAGGGGTAGGTCCAATGAGCAACACTAACCTAGACTTAAGAAGAGAAACTAAGATGGATCTAGTGATCCTAAGGTCAAAGTTGAGGGTGGTAGTAGTTCTCAATGTGTTACGCCTACTTGTGCTAGCTATGGGAAGAAACACTTCGGGAAATGTCTAGCATGTAATGGTGGTTACTTTGGTTGTGGTAAGGATGTTCATAAGGTGACAGTTGTCGTACTATTGCGGCTAGAGGAAGAGAGGCCAAGCAAGTTCCTCCCAGTGCTCCAGAAGGTGATGCTCCAAAGAGGATAACTTCTATGTTCTTCAAGCTAAGGGAGCAAATTCTGGTGATGATGCCAGTAAGTTATAGATTTTTCTCTTTTGTGGTAATAGGTTCCTTCTATGTGGGGGAGTATGGTGAGTAGTGGAGTTGTGGTTTGTTTTCTCTTCTCTTCTATTTAATTCAAACTTGAGAGATAGAATGTTAAAGTAGCATGTTGCAGGTAGAATGTTGTTTAGGGATCTTTTTGAAAATGAATTTCATTTATATCCTTGCATTGTGCATATCATGATGTTATGTTTATGTTGTAAAATGAGTTTAATATAAATATGTCTCTCATAGTGTCATGCTTCCTTAATAAATTGCTTAAAGGAAGCATTCTGACTTAGTAAGCTTGTGATTAAGATGTTTTTAAAAATGATGTATATAAGCATAATAATGTGTGGAGAAGGAAGTTTCTATAATTTGAAATAATGAAATGTGAGTTTTATTGCATGATGAGTTGTAAAAGTAGTTTTCATCTTCTTGTTGTGTTTTGAGTCTCTTGTTTATATGAAATTGGTGTTTCTCCTACATGTTTGTATTTTTTAATGTGTGGTATTGTTATTTTCTCCTATTCTTGAGTTTTATTTCTTGAAAGTGATTAAAATGAAGCAAGTGTCTTTCGAGGACGAATGTTGTCCAAGTCGAGAAGAATGTAACACCTCTAAAATGAACTAGGTGAAGTTAGAGCCTAACACGTGTGTCATGAGTTTATAAAGTCTTTAAATAGTTTATAATAGTTTTTAGAGGCAGTTTGATGAGCTTGGAATACTTTGGAGGTCAAACATCTAAGAACATCCAAAACGTTCGAATGTTAGCCTTGAGACGTGTTTGTGTATTCTAGTGTGCCTTTGCATGTCATATATGGTGTTAGGAGTTAAAATTGATGGGTAAGGTTCATAACATATATAGAAGTGTATTTAGATTGGAAACTTCTAAGCACGACTCCCTAAGTACAACCCTAAGTGTCCTTGATGAGGACCCAACTTGTGGGTCAAAGCTTCCCAAGGTAGCAGAATTTATACATGAAAGGTACATG
Source organism: Solanum lycopersicum (assembly GCF_036512215.1). NCBI lineage: Eukaryota > Viridiplantae > Streptophyta > Magnoliopsida > Solanales > Solanaceae > Solanum > Solanum lycopersicum. The sequence continues at coordinate 44,437,938 of NC_090806.1, read as the reverse complement.
TCCGTGTCGCCGGCTTGTTCCTCCCAAGGCCAAATTCTTCCTTGGCATCACCTACACAACACAGACTTTACTGTCTTTGAATTATTTTCAAAACTGATGTGAGAGATGTTCCGCATTGTGGACTTGTTTCCCGACTATAACTCCAAAAAATAAAGTTAAGTTTGAGTTGATTTAAAGGTCCGATAACTGAAGAGGTCTTTTGAGTATTTTGTGGACTAGTTATGGGTGTTTATTGAACCTTTTTAAAACCTAATTTACCATTAAAATAAAAACCCTTCAGTCCAAAAAAAATCATCTGCATTCGTTCTCTCCAAACCTCCATTAATAGCTTTGATGTTCCAAGGAAGAAAAAGATTTCCAAGTTTTTGTCTATCAATTTCGTGGTATTTTCTTCACAATTAAGGTATGGTGTTTCATCCTTGAATCCTCTTTCATTCAAGGAGTCAATTTAATTGGTTTTCAAAGATGTTCAAAACATTAATTCTTCTATTTTGAATTCAAACAATGGTTTCTTGCATAAAATGATTTCAATCAATGATTTATGCTATAATTGATGTTAATTGAATGATTTTAGATCATATTTCTAATGAACTCATGCAAATCATGAAATTCTAATTTGACAATATTATGGGTGATTTGATCATATCCTTATTGTATTGAATTCATATGTAGATTATATTGGGATATTGATGTATGTATGAATTATGTTAGATTTATATAAAGGTTGTCCTAATTTGATGAATTTCATATTGAATTATGTTGGGTCATTGTGTGGTTGGATTATTGGTTTGTCATAGGGTATATGACTATCGGTAAGAGACTTTGTAAAATGAAATTGGTTGAATTGACTAAGAATTGGAGGTGTTGATGTTGGAATGGTGGCATGTTGACCTAACTTTTTCTATATTATGTAGTCTAGGTATTGAATTGTATTGATTGGTATGGTCCACTTATGCTGGTGGTGCTCACATGATATATTTGTGAAGAATGTGGCCTTGTTGGCATTACTTTATTAAATGTGATATTATATGTTCTAACCTGGATATGTGATCCTTGTGACGGTCAATATGACTTATGAGTATATTAGAAGCCAAAGCATGAGTTCTTCTAAGTTCATGATAGGTGTCTATAGTAGACTATGGTGATGTCTAATTGTGTGTTACTTGATGTTGAATGATGATTCTTCCTAATCGACTATATGAGTCTTATGATGGTTTAGGATGATGTTTCCATAGGAATTTTTTTATTTGAATAAAAATAATTTTACTTTTTAGACTTGTTAGAGACATCTCTTTATATATTTTTAGAAAAATCAAGAAAACATAGCTTTCAAAGGACTTAAACGAAAAATTGATTTGAAAACTTAAAAGGGGTTTGGAGATTCTTATATATATTTTAGGAAGGTTTTTATGACGCCTAAAATATTCACTTAATCTTGATTATCCGGCAACTAACTTATTTGCTTAAAATGTCTAACTTAATTTTGAGATAAATGTTATTTAAAGTTGTTTGAAACTGAAATATCAGTTTACTATTTAAGTGAATTATTTAACTTGCAAAATTTATTTATTATTATGCATTGAGTTTATAAAAAGACGATCGATTAAGTTTAACCAATTAAATCATAGCACCGTCTTGAGGGGGGGGGTCGAGTTTTCTAACCTAAGACTAACGACAAATTACAACAAAATAATAAAAAATAGAGTAAAAGAGGGAGGGAGAGAGAGTTGGGTCCAAATTCGATTATTGTCCACCTGAAGTAGTATTTGGACCCATTATTGTTTTGGGGGCCTTAGGTTCAATTTGTACCGATTCAGAAATTCTAAAAACGAAAAATAATAAAAAAATACAAGGGATTAGGTCCAAAAATATAAAAATAGAAAGAAAGGATTTCTCCAAATCTTCACCCTATTTCAAATCCAAATCTTGTTCATCGCCTTTTAATTGGCCGACTCGAGATGAAACAAAATGTGTTTAGGACTTTATGGTCTATCCGAAATGCAAAGGAAAAATGAGTTCTCAGCGAACTCAGGCGGATTTTACATGTAAATAAAATAGTTATAATGGTTAGATTGTTGTAGGATAATTGAATAAGACCTCAATGAACTATAAATCAATCAGAAGACGATTAAAAACAATAAAAATAAAGTAAAATAAATAAAATTAAATGGCATTGATGAATAAATAAATGACTTACTGGAATTGTACAATATGCACAAATGTACTTGACATGCTCTTTGAATGAAGAGTACCACCTGACCAACTTTCCAACCTTAAACGCAATCTCAATGACCTTATCTAAACCGAAACAATAATGACCATATGGCCAAGCCACATTTTGATCCAAAATTTAAAGAAAGAAGCCATGACACATAAATGGAAAGAGGCCTATTCCATTACTGTGGCAAACATGTGTTCTACGTGAAGAATAATCGTAAACTAAATGGAATAAAGGGGGCTTATGATATTCTGACTAAAAAATAACATACTAGAAAAAACTTTCAAATAAATAAAAAAATACAAAATCAAAAATGAATACGAAATGAAAGAAAACTGCACTAGCAATTGTGATTTATAGATTCTATTAAGCGGCCATATCAAAACTAAAACAAGCGATATTCGAAAAGAATCATAAAATAAATAAATAAAGGAAGGGAAACATATATGAGCGAATCCGGAACTATGCTTTTAAAGAATGAAATTCTAAGCTATGGCTATATTCACTTTTGATGAACTTTAAGGTAAAAAAATGATCCACTGCTAGCGAAAGGAAACTTGGCCTCCTTATTTCATGACTTAGGGAAAAAATAGGTGACAAAAATTGACAAATTTTAGATTAGGCCATCAAAACACATGAGAAAATTCCCAGCTACATGCATGTATGAAGACAATTAGATCCAAAAAGAGAACAATCACATGGAGATCAACTTTCATTACAAAAAATGAATAATAAGTGACCACATAAAAAAATAAAGAAAATAAAGGGAGAGCACGATGCGTGGTAAATGATGATCATACTTCTTCATTTGAACTCGAGTAGAAAAAACACTCGAATGACTGAAGTGAGACACCCTTTGAAGAGCTAGAGGTCTACGAAAACAAATAGGAAAAATAGAAAATGATAAACAAGAGAAAAGAGAAACAGAACATCACAATTAACATGCTTCGAAACTAAATCACATGTATCTCCAAACTATTTTTTAGCAAAAGGGACAGAACTCGACAAATCTCAAAGAATCAAAACAAATAAGAGATTTCGAGTAGAAAAATTCATAATGTACCAAATAGTAACTTCACTAGCATAAGACCCCTCATTCACTGTCAAGCTTCAAAGGAGAATTAAAACTAAAGAAAGATTACTCTAACAGGAAGAATAGAATAACCTCACACAAAATTCACGACCAACACTAAACACGCAACATAAGAGTCTCACCTCAAAGAAAAAATATGAAAAAGATAAATGTTATCAGAATAGAAGAATTTACCTTTTCAGTGCAGCATACTGTAACAACGAGCCAAAAAATGAGCTTTGAAAGACACCAACGAGCTTCACCACACAATCACGTAGAAGCAAACAATAGTTTCCCTTCTACTTTTCGAATATATATCTTTTTTTTTCAAGACTACCTTCATAAGCGATTCTTCCTTAAAGATTTATTTTCCCAAAAAATAAGGCTTCCAAAAATTTTCGATATCTCTTTTCCCCTCCAACTGTAAAAGAAAAGTATTATATATACTAAGAGATTATGGCTCCGATTTGGGGGAAACAAATCAAATTTCGGCTGGGAAAAGGCCCATTACCAATTCGAATTTCAAAACTCTTTCCCATTTTGGATGAGTAACCTTTTTTCTTAAAAAATCAACTCAAACCGAAATGGGAAAGGGGATAGATTGTTTTGTTTGATTCAATCGTCCATGTGGGCAACGTGGATTAATCTCATGCTAGAAGGACCAATATGCATGCTACCACCGCTGTTGAAAATCTTACGAGTAGGCAGATGAGAAGGAAGAAGATGCGTTAATTTGCTTTCCATCTAGCGCCGTTTGTTGTCGTTTGCTTAAGTGAAGAACAGTATGGCATATTTTGGGAAGATGGAGCGTTTATGGGGTGGCTTTTTCGTTTTCACGTATTTCTCCATCTATCACGCTGTGAAGACGATTTGACGTGTTAATTTTTTTTTCATTTTGCCAACTGCTAAGGGAGACAACTATGGATTCTTTTTGTTTTGGAATTAACTTTCAGGATTTCTTTTGGGACCAATTAAAGGGAGCGGGTCGGGTATGAGGGGAAGGTCCGCTGAGTCAATTGCGTTTCATTAATTGGAATTTTAGGCCTTGAATTAAGGTGTTGGGCCGGCTAAATTGGGGGCTGATAATTGGTGTTGCTGCAATTGTTGACAAATTGGGCTGGGGTTTGTGAAATGGGATTAAAGGATAATTAAATAACCAATGAATTTAACTAATCTTTGAATAAAATGAATCAACTAAAAACTAATCAATGAGCTTTTAAATATTAACCAGATAAAATGATTAACTTAGTTATAAACTTTTTAAGATTCGAAAAATGTATCCTTACAATATAGATAAACTCAATTTAATAAAATTATGAAGAAAAACTAAAATCATTTTGAGACGATTTTTGAATATTTATAAAATAAACTAATTATATGTAAATGTCACGACCAAAGTCTAGACTCCAGACAAGACCGCCGTTGTTGACCTCGCAAAGGTCGCAGACAAGCCTACTTACGTCATCGTTACTTTATCTTGGTTAATTTTAGAGGAAAATTTAAAATTTTTATTTACTTATTTCATATGAAACATATTCTATATAATATCGTAGGAATTCACCATAAACCATCTAATATTAAGATCATCAAATGAAAGAAATAGTTCAATACTGCGTTAAACGTAAACTTGCCAAAACGGCACCAAGACATTGTCTGAAATCATATGGGAATGAAACGCTAGTGGAACATACTCAACTAGCTAAAACCTACATCTAAGCTATACTATAATAGCATACATCCTCGAAAGCATGAATGCCTACCAAGTCCGGATGAATGCTCCACGTTCGGGTAGCTGAAGCATCATAACGTAAGCTCTTGCGTTCGCCTGTGCCTGCACTAAAAGTGTAGAGTTGTATGGGATTAGTACACACTTTTAATAGGTATGGGTATATTAAAGAACACACCCAAGACATGAATGATTAAGAAGAGCTCTCTCCTAACGATATGAATTATAGAAAGTCAAGTCAGTGGATTTGCCAAAATCGGATTAGGAAAGTTAGTGGAGTTTCCTAGCAAGTATAAAGTCTGCTTCATTCATTCCTACATACTTCATTCTCATTCTTTCATATACTAGTGCAACCAACAGTCATACCCAGGATGTAGTTTAAGACTCTTATCGGGTTAGCTTTGCAATGACCAAGAATAACCTAGTGTCATTACTTAAGTCGAGCTCACTTCAAGATTATCGTATCCTAACACCTTTGGTATCATTCATTTCATTATGTGTATTATTTGAGGCTGTCCTCATTCTTTCTTTGGGAACCTTAACCTCAACCAATACAGATCATGTGAGCATCATGAAATACAGTGTGTAATCCCCACAACGAAAATAGGTGGAATCACCGGCCGAAGTGAACCAAAACATGCTAGCATATATAGGGAATTAAACCCTTCTAGATCCCTATATTTGGAGTATTAGGTTCAAAGGCTAGGATATATAAGAAGACCCATACCCAGCATGCCGGGCAGTCTCATCTCATGAAAGTTACGTGAACCTCCTCCCTTTCGAAGGAAGACATCACCGCTCATAGCTAGCCTATCAATGCTCAGTATAATGTTCAATTACATTCAACTCATAAATTATGGAATCTGGCTTCTAGCATGAGAACATCACATTTCATTAGATGATTTCTCATATTATCATTAGTATTAAGTATGCATTAATTTCAATACCTTCATTGGAGTGCTCATAGAGAGTGTTCGCTTCATTAGCTTTACACTCTCATAGGTGAGTACAGTTTTGTAATACTAACTTAGGCTCCTTTGAGATTTCTCTCATTTTTCACATTAGCCTCTAATCATATTGTCACCTCATTCATAAACTTTAACACATTTGATTTTCATAAATACTCACCCCTTCACGTGAATGTTCATTTCAACATATGCCAATGCACTTGGCCAGTTAGTGTGTTTCACACTCTTACTTAACCCTTTAAAGGGTAACATCATTTTATCACATACATCATAGGCTCACTTACTTTTAAACATATGCTATACTTATGAGTCTACACATACAAACCATGAGGCTTGATTCATAGTTTGTCTAAGTGATTCATGTTTACCCAAGATTATGTGGTACAAGACTTATGCATCTTGTAGATATGCCAAGATATTGATTTCGATATTTAGAGTCCGCATTCATTAAATATTTAGTTTCATATGACTTATGTTTCAATACGGAATTGGGCAAGGGAACCCGATTTTTTTAATCCATTGAACAACATTAATCTTTTTTTAAACTTGATAATTGCATTTTTCAGATTTGGGAGACCCTAGTTCGATTCCCATCAACCCCATAATATTTCTTTCTTGTTCTCCACTCCTTTTTCGTATTAAGGCAAGGAGGTTGTGGGTTCAATCCCCCACAAAATCATTATTTTTTATTTTAATTTATCTCTTAACTTTCTAACCTATCCAAGAGGTTGTGGTTTCAATGTCCACTCTCCACATTTAATTTCTCCTTTATTTTTCTCCTAACTCTCTCATCCATTTAAGAGGTTGTGGATTCAATCTCACTCACCACATCTATTCAATCTCACTCACCACATCTATTTTTCCTTTCATTTTTCTCATGAAATTTTTATGTAATTTTCATTTGGTGAGTTCATGGGTTCAATCCCCAATGACCTCACATTTTAATTTTTTTAAAAAAACATAGCTAATTTTCCTCATCCTTGGCTGAGACTCTAAATATCCAGCAAGCTGAAAATTTGATCTCTTCTAATCCATTTTCATCTCAATCTTTTGTTGATTTTTTTGTAGCTTTCATGTAATGATGTATTGGGTTCGATCCTTAGTGATCTCACTTATTTTACATTAATTTTTTATTGCATTTTATACAACTTTGTTTTGCCGAACCCAACCTACCAAATGCAGGAAATTTGTTCACGATTTTCAGCTTCTTTTTATCATCATTAATACGTTAATTCTTAAGGCATTTCGTTGATCATTTGGTTCATCTTTAAGTGTAATCTTTTTATTATTATATTCAGCCAAGAGTTACCATTAAATCCAACAAAACTACAACACCTTTAAACCTCACGATTTACACAAACATTCGCACATAAAATTTGACCATAAAAATATATTATTTTTTAAAGCTTATCACCGAAAATCATGTCACGACATACACATACATTTTTCATGAAATTTTGACAGACATACTGATTCGTTCATATAATTCCGAACACATAATAATTAACACATTATCACGAAAATAACACTTCATACCTAATCTACCAGCAAACATACAAACCTAAGATCAGTGATAGGAGCTCGTGACAGGGAACATGTAATGGGGAACAATCCTAGTTTCGGAATAAAATAATCTGAGTCTTAAGGGTCTCTTGGGAAACGGACCAAGAGTATTGAAACTCATACCTAAATTTTAACGTTGTTCAACACTTAAACTTACAGACCAAAACATCTCCAAATTCACGTCCAATCGCAAAACTCACACCTTATCCGACTAGCGTTTTACATTTTGCTTAACGTTTTTGGATTGCTTTCTTGTTTATGTTTTGCGTCCAAGTTCTTCAAGTGTGAAGAACTTCTTTTTTCTGATTTTTTTTCTAAAATTTGGCAGCCAGAAAGAAAGTGTGAAATGAGAGAGAGAGAGAGACGTGAAAGCGAGAGAGATAAACATGAAAAAGGTGAGTGGCTTAGGATTGAGTGAAGTAGTTTAGACTTAGCCAACTAGGACTCTTTCAAACTTTGAAAAATTGATTTAATTAATTTAGTAAAATTACCATAATTCCCTTACAAAATCAGAATATAAACCTCAATTTAATCCACTTAAATGTTGCTTCCATCGAGGTACAAACCTGTGACGTACCCATCGCAAAACGGGCATTTTTGGTCGACCCGACCAAAACCGCTCCATTAATTAATTAATTAATAATAATAATTTCATTTTACTTTTTATTAAATCAGAATTTAAATATTAATTGATTAATTTAATGAACCAATATAAATAATCAAGTTAAATCATTGCTCCCACCTAGGTTCGAACCCGGGTGGAGCAAGATTTTGCTAAATGGGCAATTTCGGCTCTTTCTACCCAAAATTTCCCTCCACCTTATTAATTAAATAATTAATTACATACTTAGGTTAATTACGGTACTACCCTTTGCCTGGAAAGATACATCTTTACCCCTAGACCCTCCAAACATAAGATTTCCCCTTTTAAGTCTGATAAAGACTCATACGAGTAAATCTTCATATTCGGGTGCCCTAGTTGGCTGGACCCAACCTTTCCTAGCTCAACTATCTGGCCAAATTAGTTTACTTGCTGTTGCGGAGGTTCAGAGATCTTGTTCTACGCTCATCAATCCGTGTAAATCCGGCCTAATCTAGACTTTCTAGATACGTTAGACGTTACTCAACATAGTCATTTTTAGGGTTGTTACAATAAATTTATATAAGACAACTTCATTTTTTAAATAATAACAAGATCAACTAATAAATATAACTATAAATTAAGGACCCAAACTACAAGCTACTATAACTAATTTAATATAGCGTTAAGTATTACTAAAATCCTTTTCGAGACAATTTTGGAATATTCGCAAAATAAACTAATTATATATATATATAAAGTTAATTATGTTATCTAATTTGAAATTTAAGAAAGATCATGAATTAACATATACTAGGGAGGGTCAAAATTGGGTGTCAACAACTGTCCCTCCTATTACTTGAATTTATGCAATAAATATTGAGGAAAATGAAGTTGACTGTACCGATTTTGACAAACCACATATTCATCTTTAGGAAAGGGCTTTGATACGGACCTTAGGAGCTATGGCCGAACCTCAAAAATGGGTTTCCTTCATATCTAAGTCTACATGAGAATTCAGAAAACTTGTAGTTCGATACCCTTGATCTAACACGGAATTTTGAAAGAATTTAAAAGTCATATTGAAACAGATTTTGTAGTTCTATATTCAGCCTTCCTACAATCCTTAAACCTTAAGAATCAATTTTTTTTGTAGTTTGACTCGATTAGTTGATAAAGAAATCTATAATGCTAGATAAACTTTAGTTCTGGACAAGTGAAAATCAAATCGAGTATGAAAGAAAGACTTGTAACCTCTTATCCATGAATGTGGCGCGCTTCAAACACATAATTAAGAACTTACACGAACATATTCCAACACTCTTGGCGCATTGTCACTCTGATTGAAACATGCTTCCGGCACCTACAAAATTTACAGAGCAAAACAAACACCGAGGAAACTAAAGAAAAACCCACATGCTTATAGATAGGGGTGTGTTTTAATTGTGGTGGAATTTGTTCCTCTGCTCACGTCCTAAGAGTTTGACGCTCCTCTTTGGACTATGTCCCAGTTCATTTCTGAGAAAAAGTTCCACGTTGTGCTTCATTCTTTTGATTTCATTTGCACCTGTGGTTTCCTTTTGAAAAATTCATCCTTTAGGATAGTCTTGAAAAAGAATCAAATAAAACTTGTCCACATTGAAATGCAATTCAATTAGGAGACAATGTCTTTTATCGTGTTGACACTTAATTGCTCTGCGTCAACATTTGACGTCAACTCTATTGGGTTGGACGTAAAGCAAATGAAGGTTATGTCTTATGCTTGCGATATACTTTTCATTTGATATCAAAATAAATAAAAGTTGATGACATGCTTCTATGATTTTCTTGGTGTTTAATCTTTGTCAAAATAAAAGGATGTGGTTGATGTTGATGGGCAAATAATCTTTAGGGATTCACAATTTCTTCCTCTTGCACTGCGTGGCTTCCTTTAGCGAGGCATGAATTCTTTCTCTTGATTTGCACGGCCTCTTTTCCACGATGCATGAATTTTCCTTGCAATGTACGACTTTTTTTTCGCAATGCATGCTTTTCCCGTGATGCATGAAATTTCTCTTGCAATGCATGACTTCTCTTCCGCAATGCATTATTTTTCCCGATGCATGAATTTTCTCTTGTGATGCATGAATCTCTTCCCGCGATGCATGAATATCTTTTCATGATGCATGAACAACTTTTTACGATGCGTGATTTTCCATGAGGCCTGATCATTTTCTTATGATGCATGATTTTTTGCTATGCATGATTTTCTGCAATGCATGAATATTTTCTCACGATGCATGAATATCTTCTCGCGATGGAAGAATATTTTTCATGATACATGATTTTTCGTAATGAATGAATATCTTTTTGCGATGCATGAAATGACTAATACAAATGATGGATTTGTCTATACAATACTTGATCACCATTTTTTTTATCTTCACTTCATCTTCTGTGGGGACGTACCCCAAACCATACCTTGCTCCTTTGGCAGGAACCTTAATAGGCTCGAAAATTCCTTGGAAATTCCTTCCTACTCTAAAACCTGGCTCGAATCCATTCTGGATCATCAACGTAGCAACCATATTGTACAAAGAAGGGATATGAGGTTGCGAAGCCAAGTCATCACCAGTGGCATTTACCATCTCCACAGTATAGAAATCAGAGACTTCATCTATGCTTGGTGCATTCCCACCAGAGTGGCTTCCTTGACCGTGAATAACCAATTCGTGCTTCTTCCACACAAACTTCATCATCTGGTGATGGATAGAAAGAACAACCTTTGCCGTGTGGATGAATGACCTTCCAAGAAAAAGGTTATAGCTAGTGTCCATGTCCAAGAACTAAAATTTTGCATTGAACTTAGTAGGAACCATTTGAATGACCAAGTTCACCCCCAGTGTGTCCCTTTGCACCCCCATCAAAGGTTCTCATGTTGACTTGGTTTTTTTCTAACTTCCCCAAATCGAACCTTAACTACCTAAGAATCGACAATGGACAAATATTAAGACCAGATCCATCATCTACCAAAACACAGTTTATAACCCTTTCTCGACATATGATAGTAACATGCAAAGCGTTATTGTGTTTACTCCTTTCTAAGGCAACTCTTCATTACAAAAGTTGATCTGATGTCTTTATATAACCTGGTCTATAATGGTCGCTACATTGTCGATGTTGTTGCCCACTGGCACATATGTGTAATCCAAAGCCTTCGTCAAGGCTTTCCTATGTAACTGCAAAATTATCAACAAGGCCCACACTTAAATCAGACCTGAAGTTTTCTCCAACTGTTTAACAATCGAGTAGTCCTCCGGCTGCATCTTTCTCCAGAATTCTTCAGCTTCGCCTTCACTTCTCGACTATTTCCTTATTGTGCCCTTCATGGGACAAATCTTCTGAAGTATAACATCTGCCTGACCTAGTCATACCCTAAACAAAAGTAGTTTTGATCACAAATCTTGGCCTAGAAGGAGTTCCTAATGGCACAAAGGCCACAACCTCCGCGGGTGTAAGAATCACAAACATCTTCTTTTTTTTTATTTTCAAAGTATCCACGGTCCTTTCTAACTCATCATGAACAATCGTAACATCACCTTTGTCATGCCTCAATCATAACCTGAATCTATCATATTGATATTGGTGCCCCGATGATTTTGTAAAGGACACTGTTGACATTGGGCATGACTGTAAAGACGGAGACCACATTCGGGTCGATTAGATCCTTGATTTAGTGATTGAGATTAATACAGTCCTCAGTATCATGTCCAATGATATTGTAGTGATATGCACACTTCTGATTAATTCTATACAATTATGATCTAGTGTCCACTGGCTTAGGCCCCATTAGATGGATATAACCATCCGCAATTAAACTCTCAAACAACATTATTCGGCTTTCGGAAAGCGCGGTGAATGTTCTAGTAGATTTCTTCTCAAATCTAGGATTAGGGGGATCGTAGTTTCATTGAGGAGTAGGTATCAGAAAATAATTCTTGAAATTATGGGGGGACCTGATATATTGGATAGAAGTTTGTTTGGTAATTTGTCAGTGGAGCTTGGTAGTTTGGGAAGCCATTTGGGTAAACTTGAGATTAGGCTTGATATACCAAGGGAGTCACTCGGTAACTTGACTGCAAGTTGGCGCAATTGGGATTGACACATTGCTACTGTTTAGATGCAATTGGTAAGCTCGAGGGGATTTTTGGTATATGGGTGGTGGAATTTGATAAACGGAAAGGAGGATAATTTTGGTAAGTCAGAGGAGGATCATTTTGATAGTTGGCTTGTGTGTAACAATCATGGTATTGACTTTTATGGACCTTAGTAAGATGATGGTCTTCTCGGGTCTTCTTCCCCTCATTAGAAACAACTTCCACATCTTCTCTTTTCTTTAACAAGACGAGGACCCAGGCAATGCATCAACACGAGCAATATTCCCGGCTTTCCATCCATCCTCGATAGTCTCACCTACCTTGACTATCTCAGCATGTTTTTCTCCACTGAGCAGCATGATTCTATCTTATTATTTGGGTTCTTGAACCCGGAAAAATACCTCAACAATTTCTTTTTCAAACTTGAAAGGCCAAACTCTGGTTGCCTTTTTCGCCAACTATATGGACACTCTCTATAGATTTTGTTGGACTTCTGTTTCATCTCTTCTAAGTAATAAATATCAGGGATAATCTCTATGTTGTAAGAACATCGCTCAATGAAGTCCTTATCCAAGGCATTCCCGCTGGGCCACTGTCTAGTCTCGTGAGATGTAAACCATTCCAAAGATTCTCAGCTCAAACTTCTGCTAAAAAGCCGCATTAGTACAACTTCATCTCTCCCAACCCTTACAAGCTGGTCATAGTAGGCCCTTAGATGATCTAAGGGGATCCCTATTCCTCCAAATATGTCAAACTTGTGAATGTTAAAACCTTTTGGGAGGTCCATATTAGGATGAATGAATAAGTCTTCATAGTTCAAACCGGTGACGTCAAGAGTGCACTGAAGCTCCTTCATTGCCCTTCGGATTTCCTCTTTTATGTATATCTTTGCGCCTGCTTTTTTTTACCTCCACCCTCTTTTTGTTACTCCTCATAATGGTCGAGCTTAATCCATTCACGTCGTGCTCATTTGGAAGTTACGTTTTCTGGGTAATTGTTGAGCAATGGAAGGAGTTGGGGATTTTTGAGTAGCTTCGTAATTTTGACGGTATGTTTGGGGGTTAGTATATGTTGATTTTGGTGATGGAGGGGCGTTCGGGGATTAAATGTATTTTTGGTTTTGTGGAGGTGAGGCGTTTTAGTGATGGACATTTTAAGGGGGAGGTGGCATTTGAGGATTATTATTTTGAGTAGTGGCTGGGATGTGGTAGGAGGTTGAGGCATATTGAGGATTTTGCACAGTTAATTCGATAACCAAGGGGTTTTGAGCAGGAGCGGAAGGCAGGTTTTGAGCATGTCCCCTGTTTGAAGAGGGAAAGTACAACATGGGCCTTCCATCCATCAAAGTAGTGGTAGTAAAACCCTATGGAGGAAGATTCTTGGGCCTTCCATCCATCGAAGTATTGGTAGTAAAACTCGATCGAGGAAGATTCTTTCTCCTTTGCATTTCCACTCTCATCTCGACAATCTGTTGCATTAGCTGCTTAAGCGATTCATTTTGATCCGCTATTGTGGGTTGAGTCACCACAACTGCAAGATCCCTTAAATGACTTAGGTGAAGATAGAGCCTAAAATAGTTGCCGTGATGGTATAAGGTACTAAATTGGTTTATAATGTGGTATAGATGCTGTGTCTAAAGTTTAGGTGCATTGGAAGTTAAATGACAAGGGACTACCAAGACATTCGACAACTAAAGTCACCTATGTGCCTCATATGTGGTAATGTGCCTAATTCTATGTTTAATGAGTTTATGAGGTCATTATATGATTTATAATGTTTTATATAGGAAGTGTGTCATGTATTGTGAAGTATGGATGTCAAAAGACCAACAACGTCCATGACATTTGAAGGTCCGTAACTTGTACAAGAACATATTTGGGCTAGAAACGTCAATTAAAACACCCCCAAGGACCATCCAAGGGTCGTTGAGAAAGGAACCAAGTTAGTGACCATGACTGACCAAGGTAGCCCACAAACGGATGGCAATCGACACCTATTGGGTAAGTCGATAGCCCATTGGTGGTGTATCATTTATTGAAACATAGTTGAGGGAGATAATTTACAAACGATATGCCTCAGTCACATACCACGGACCAACAGGACAATTTGTTGTTCAAGGGATAGGTCATCGATGGTCCATTCATCATTTGGGTCTCTCCCTGTGCAGGCCACTCTAAGTTCAAGGGGTGCATTGTTAAATTCACCCCACACCCTAATGATACTTTGAAATGTCATTTTGAGTGTTAATGGGTATTTTAATAGTATATAATTCATCAAAATCTCAATTAAACCCTAACACCTAGACGAAAACATATTCCCTCTCAAAGTTTCTTGAAAAACCTACATGCGAGTTCAAGGTGAAGATAAGATGGTTGTTCGATGGACTTTATTCTTAAATTAACATTGGGTTCTTCTAATAAGGTACGGGAGTTCTTCTTTGAAGGATTTCTATCTCCTTAGAGCCAATTTAAAATTTGATTTTCCAAGATTTTAAAAAGATGAAAAAGTTTATTTCCTACTATAAGTCTTCGGTTCATACATGAAAAGTTTTCAAACATTAAGATATAATGTTATTGATGTATAATTAAATTTTTCTAATTAAATTCTCCATGAACCTTTGACCTTCACAAATCTCTCAATTTTACTAAAATATGGGTCATGTGATCATGCTTTGATATTAATGAATTCAGGTGTAGATTGTTATGGATTTTTGATTCATGTATAAGTTATTATTAATTGGTTTATAGTCTGTTTCAATTTTATCAATTGAGTATTGTATATTTCTTAGATCTATTGAATATTAACCATATTGAATTGATATTGACTTAAAGTTTATGAATTCTAGTGTAGTTATCTATGGGCTATGAATTGATGTGATAATAGTAGTAAATTGATATCTATGTTGTATTATATTGATGAATATATAGTGAATTGACCTAGTTTTATTGATAATTTTTATGATTGCACTGAATTATTCGTTATGGCCATGGGTAAGGGTCTTATGGTATCGAATTGAATAATTTAGCTTTGGAATCGAAGTAGTAAGATGTAGTGGGGGTATGCTGCACTAACTCCACTTATTTTATGTTATTTAGACATCAATTATATTTTGATTGGTATGGTCTACTTATGGGGCGGTGCTATGTGAATTGATATGGCCTTGTCCGCGTTATTTTATGCAATATGATGATCATGACCTTGTCGGCACTACTTGAAGTATAATGATGATTTGTTTTGTAAATGTATGCGAAGTATGATCATATATGTCTATATCTAAAGTACTGTGAAAGTATGTGTTATTTTTATGTATGTTAGGAGATCATGTAGAGTATGGCTATGTATTTATATGTGTCACCTTAGGTTTGATGCATGGTTGTTCCTACTTGACTATATAAGTCTATAATGGTTATATTGACGATGATATGGTAGATTATAGGATGACTTAAATATGATAACGGTTATTCCTAAGTGACCTAAGAAAAGTATGTTGTGTCTTGTCTTGGTTGACTTATGTCCATTACTTTATGCATGTATAAATGTGATTATGATATGTCTTGAGTTAGAATGGTAAAACCTCTTAGTCTTGAATGTATGAATGACATGTGACCTCAAAAGATGTTAAGATGTTATTTTACTTGAAACCTTGAACCTAGTTGTAAGGTTATGGATTTTGAAGTAGAAAGTCGTAATGATATTCTTCAAGTAAAGGAATTATAGACTTAAGGTTGATTGGATGAATGGTATCATATCAATCCTTAGGAATGTCATGATGAGCTTTTTTTGCCATTGGAAGGCAGACCTAGAGGACCTCTTTTGTAGGGTGAATGTGATTGGTTATGAACTTCATATGGAACCCCTTTATATGAACCTTAAATGAAATTAATCTATGAGAACAAAGGCTAGCACCGAGTGAGTATGGTAAGGGAAATAGTTAAAGTTAAAGAATGAGACTAGAATACAAAGCACTCCCTTCATATTCCTTAACCATATGCTTACATGAGATGTGTCCAAGTTCTACCATTTGCAAGTAGATCACCCTCATCGGAGTAGGATAGAATTCCAAACTCTATACTTTCCTTCCATGGTCTATGTCTGTTATTTCCTATTCTCATCATATGGGATACCTTCTAGCATTAGAGAAGTTTTATGAAGTTTAGTTTGTGGAATGAGAAGTTATATACACATTACAAAATAGGTTTTGAAGGTTTAGTTAGAGTCCCTAGGTCTTGTGCAAGACCATTAATTGAATTTCCTTTATGTGATGAATGTCTTTTAATGAAATAATAAATGTAATGACTTAAATTAAGAAAGTACGTTAAATGAATACATACTTATCTAGAGTAGTTTAGGGTTATCTAGTTAAGGTGTGAAGGGTGCATAGGAATGGTTACTTCTTATCTTACCTAGATAAGTTTTAATAATGACTCTAGTTAGGGAAGATGGTTAATTATGTAAACATAATCCAATATTAGGTATTCTAAAGGATTACTTAGTTAATCTTGAAGAGGTCAATCATGAACATTATATTCTTGATTTACATAAGTAACCCTTTTGAGAGCCTTTGGAAGGAGAATGTCAT
The DNA here is from genome assembly GCF_036512215.1 of Solanum lycopersicum. Classification (NCBI taxonomy): domain Eukaryota; kingdom Viridiplantae; phylum Streptophyta; class Magnoliopsida; order Solanales; family Solanaceae; genus Solanum; species Solanum lycopersicum. The sequence continues at coordinate 44,421,096 of NC_090806.1, read as the reverse complement.
ATTATCTATGTGTTGATGTAATAAGTGAGGATGATCTTTCTTAGGTACTCTATACGATATCTTAAGTTTGTGTGTAAGGAATTGTATGGTCGGTCGCTTCACAACTCACTCAAGTCACCGTAGAATCACCTTTGGTAGGAGGATCTCAAGTTCGTATGTTTGATGTCTTCTCAATGTATGTGCATTTCATTATGGGTGGTCTTAAGGATCATTTAGGTGTGCCTAGAGAGGGTGCATAAACGGTCTCTCGTTGTCTTACTTAAGTGAGTCTTAGGATAGCCTTTAGTAAGGGAATTATATGTTAAAAAGTGTGTAGAGTTAAGCTAAGGAATTCCACTGTAACAGTGAAGAATGTTCATTGTACAGCAAAGTAACTCACTGTAATATTTTCATTGAAATATGCATAATTGGTTAGATATTGTTATTATGCTTATAGTATGATGTTTTAATGAAAATTCATGAAAAGTATGTTATTTACTAAATGTCCCTTTTTCATGGTTTTTGCATGGCTTCCATACTTAGTGCATCTAATGTGCTAACCCTTCTTTTCCCTTTTTGACTAAAGTGTAGGGAATTGGGAGTCCTGATGTTCCATGGAGGATGGATAGGTTTCTAAGGGTTGAAGATGAAGTATTGGTGAGTCCTCATCGATTCCACGACAATATCCACACGTGTTTCCTTATGTCATAGTCTTTATTTTATGTCTTTTATAGGATAAGTCCTAGTTATTGTATACTCTAAAGTTTAGATGGATCAAGGAGATGTAGTAAAGATTTAATGTTTTAAATGAAAGAGTTCCGCTTCTGTAATGATAATGGAAAGAGTTCTTCGTTTGTGAAGAATTTTTTAAATTTTACTCATTTAAGTATGGTGACTATGTAATGAATGGTACGAGTGGCTTAGGTGTGACTTCTGGAAGTCTCATTCGCCGTGTGGCGGCAAAAGGACGCTCTAAATTATAGGGTGTACTTGTGGGTTGTGATAACAACGTAAGTAAGACTTATTTCTTCTTTGTTGTCCTCTATTACTGCTTTTCTCTTATATGAACCTTGGCCGAGAGAGGAATATGCACGCCATTTTGATCTAGTGAAGTAGGGATGATCAGCGAGTTTAATTGACATACACCAGTTTGTAAGTACGTGAGGAAGAAAAACAACTCAAACAAAAATTTGTTAATTTGAGTTCGGAATATACAATGCTTGATATCACATATATAATGGGTAAACACACAAATTTTGCTTTGTTTGAGGACATGCAGACCCATGAGAAAAGGGAAAGTTGATTTTTAGGAAAAATAGAAATTTTCTTGTTTTAATGTGGAGGTTGTCTCCAAAAGGTTAACTCACATTGAGCTAAGGTCATCTTTGATGTATCTCTTTCTACGTTCTTTGATCTGAGTCTCATTTTTACCTTGTGGAATACAAATGGGGAGAATGGAAATTTTGAAAGATAGGGGTAGGTCCTTGAAAGGCTACCAACGTATCTTAGTAAGAGAATTCAGGCCCTACATAGTTTGAATAGAAAGTAATATTTATTTTCATTAATTCTAGATGATTTTAGGGGAATTGATAAAACAAACAAAAATCTTAAAAAGATAAAGATTTCTCCATCTGAAGCCTTCTTCTCCTCAACGTCACATCGACCAAAGAGAACAAACTCAGCTCGAATCTTTCCTATGCTTATGAGGTATTCTATGTCATGGAGGAATGAAAGAAATATTTTAATTGTATGATTATTGGCCCTGTGATAGGGGAAACATTTCTATACTTTGATTCCAAGGGAATATAACAGTCCCATGTTCTTATAGAGAAGGGTAAAGACACCGTCTCGAACTAATGCTGCATAGACCTCCAACATTGTTTTCTTGAAAAGTGTGAAGGAGAAACGATCGAATTTAGTCTTCTCAATGACCGGTATGTCCAGCCTCTATTCATGACATGAAATAATGATGCCGTCACCCCAACTTTTTGCGATATTGTCCCTATTGAGCAGTTAGCGGACCACATTGTTAAACAGTGCACACTCCTCTATCGTGTGACCTTTCATATTAGGATAACACTCATAGGTCTTGCATACGTCCTATGGTTCATCTTGGGAACATGATTTTTTGACGGGCCCCAACATACGCCTATACAGATTGTGCTAAAAAATGAGGGCGCAAGGATGACTTCAATCCTTATTCGATATTCTTGTAAGTATGCGTTGAGAGTGACTTTCTGGTTCTCTTCTGCTAGACGTCCTTTGAGATAAGGATTGAGGGTAATCGCTTCCTCACAACTAGTTTCAATTCTCTCCAACTCGGGGATCTCTGGAGGAAACAATATGTTACATAGGTGCTTCCCGTGCTGCCTCCGTATGTCAATCATCTCCTCTTCGTTTGGTTTAATCTTGATATTCTTTCCTTCATCCATCACGGTGATTTAACCTTTCCTGAGATGGTACAAATGTGTTTTACAACTTGGTGATAACATTTGATTATTGTTTGGAAACTCAAGGCTAAGAAAAATTTGGTTGGATTTGTGATACTAACTTGTATATATATTTTTTTAGGAATTTCTGGAAAGGACTAGGTTAGTGACGCCCTAATTCAAAGTAACATATCACATAAATAGTTAAAAACATATATATCGCATCCTAATCATGCTTATGGCCCTTTTGTAACGACGGTAGGCCTAGCGATGCGAAGGTGTCACGACCCAAACCGGGTTGCGACTGGCACCCACACTTACCCTCCTATGTGAGCGAACCAACCAATCTAAACCTTAACATTTCAAGGTAATATCAACATAAAGTAATGCGGAAGACTTAAACTCATTAATAAAATCAATAACTATTATTATTCCCAAAATCTGGAAGTCATCATCACAAGAACATCTACGATCAAATGACTAAAATAAGAGTATTCTAAAAGCTAAAAATACATAAGAAGCTAGTCCATGCCGGAAGTTCAAGGCATCAAGACTTGAAGAAGAAGATCCAGTCCAAGCTAGAAGCATTAGCTCACCCTGAATTTCCGGTGTAGTAAGACTGGCTTGAATTACTGTTGAGTCGAAGGCGACGGCACGTTTGCTGCACTCCACAAATAATCAAGAAGAAAACATAAAAGTAGGGGTTAGTACAAAACACGGGTACTGAGTAGATATCATCGGCCAACTCAAAATAGAAAATAGTATATATCAGATAATATCATAAAATCAACTAATACCCTTAGCATGCAGCATTTACAGTTACCATAACCCTTGGTTACAACACCAAGCACATCAATGAGGACTCACGCCTCCTCATCATACTCATTTGGGAATTAGGTTCATTAGATTGAATATATTAACATCTTTCAAAATTCATTTTCTTTATTCCCCTCGTGTCGGTACGTGACACTCCGCTCCTCAATATACTATCCTGGTGTCGAAACGTGACACTCCGATCCTCATATACTATCCTGGTACCGGAACGTGGCACCTGATCCATATTCTATCCTGGTGTCAAAACGTGACACCCGATCCATATTCTATCCTGGTACCGGAACGTGGCACCCGATCCATATAGTATCCTGGTGTCGGAACGTGACACTCCGATCCTCATATACTATCCTGGTACCGGAACGTGGCACCCGATCCATATACTATCCTGGTGTCGGAACGTGACACCCGATCCATATATTCTATCCTGGAACCGGAACGTGGCACCCGATCCCCTAATCTCACCACTTTCATTCATCAAGCCTTCTTTTATACAAAGGCATCATCATTAACAAAGTAGATTTGGGTTTCTTTTCAAGATTTGGAATTCAATAGCTTCATAATGCTTATTATTCACAATTACATAATCACATCATTCATGCAAGCATACAATTAAGCATATAGAAGGTTTACAATACTACTAACACATATCATTCGCTATCAAGAGTTTACTACGAATAGCATGAAAAATCATAACCTACCTCCACCGAAGACTAGTGATCAAGCAAGCAAATTCCCAAAGCTTTGTGTTTTCCTCTTCGTTTGATCGTTTCTCTCTCTCCCTTCTTGTTCTTTCTGTTTTCTTATTCAAACCCTCTTTCTTTTACCCAAATTAGTATATAATTAAGAATAAAAGATGGCAATAATACCCCACTAATTAACTTAAGGTTACCTCTTTTAACCCCCAAGTAATTAGACTTATTAAAATTAACCCACTAACTTTATAATTAAGGCAAGAATAGTCAAAAACGTCCCTTAAATTGTATCAAGAAATCCGACCCAGACTGGGATTGCGCAACCTGCGACGGCCCGTCGTGCCTGCGACGGTCCTTCCTGCAGGTCGTCGCAAGGGTCAGAGACTTGATTTCCACTGAATAATCTGTGACGGTCCGTCACGCCTGTGACTGTCCGTCCTGCCATTCCGTTACGAAGTTCAGAGAGTCGATTTTCAGTACCCAATTTCAGATTTTCTAAGTGTTTTGAAATGAGACCCTGCGACGGTCTGTCGTGCCCTTGACGGTCGGTCGTGGGGTCCGTCGCTTCTGCCAGTTTTTTCTAGAATTGAAGTCTGTTGCTCAAAATGACTAAACAGGTCGTTACAATAGATACCAATTTACCCATCGTTCGTTCCCGAACGATCACAAGAAGGAAAACAAGGGAGAAAAGGAGTACCTGAATCTGTAAACAGATGTGGGTATCTTTCTTGCATATCTGCCTCCTTCTCCCAAGTGGCTTCTTCAACCGGTCGATTCTTCCATTGCACCTTGATGGATGCAATCTCTCTTGACCTCAACTTGCGAACTTCTCTATCAAGAATAGCAACAGGCTCCTCCTCATAAGACAAGTTCTCATCAAGCAAAACTGAATCCCAACGGATAATGTAGTTTCCATCCCCATGGTATCTTTTCAACATCGACACATAGAATACCGGATGTACTCCGGACAGCCCTGGAGGCAAGGCTAACTCATAAGCCACCTCCCCTACTCGCTTAAGTACTTCAAATGGTCCAATGTACCTTGGACTTAGTTTACCCCTTTTACAAAACCGTATCACCCCTTTCATTGGTGAAACTTTCAACAAGACTTGTTCACCCTCAATGAACTCTAAGTCTCTAACCTTTCGATCTGCATATTCTTTTTGTCTACTTTGCGTCGCTAGAAGCCTTTCTTGAATAGACTTCACTTTCTCTATCGAATCCCTCAAAAGGTCAGTACCCCAAGGCCTAACCTCAAATGCATCAAACCAACCAATGGGAGACCTACATCTCCTACCATACAATACTTCAAATGGAGCCATATCAATGCTTGAGTAATAGCTATTATTGTATGAAAACTACTCTAAGGGTAGGAAGCTATCCCAATGACCACCAAACTCTATCACACATGCACGAAGCATATCATCCAACACTTGAATTGTTCGCTCAGACTGACCATCGGTCTGAGGATAGAACGCAGTACTAAGGTCCAACCTAGTACCCAATTCCGCATGCAATGTTTTCCAAAACTTTGAAGTAAACTGCGTACCTCTATCTGATATGATGGATAGTGGAACCCCATGCAATCGCACCACTTCCGAGATGTAAAGTTTGGCTATCTTTTCTGAATTGTAAGTCACCTTGACCGGAATGAAATGAGCAGATTTAGTTAACCTATCAATAATTACCCAAATGGAGTCATACTTACCCATTGTCTTCGGAAGACCAACCACAAAATCCATTGCAATTCTTTCCCACTTCCATTCCGGAATGGGCATTCTCTGAAGTGTTCCTCCGGGCCTTTGGTGTTCATACTTTACTTGTTGACAGTTTGGACATTTGGCAATAAAATCCACAATGTCACGCTTCATTCTACTCCACCAAAAGTGTTGCTTTAGGTCACGATACATCATGGTTGCACCCGTATGTATAGAATACCTTGAACTATGAGCCTCTATCAGAATAGTGTTGATCAAATCATCGACGCGGGGTACACATACCCTTCCCTTGATTCTCAAAACACCTTCCTCATCGATTTGTGCTTCCTTAGCCTCCCCTCGCAATACATTATCTTGGATTCGCCTTAGTTTCTCATCATGAAACTGTTTTCCCTTAATTTTGTCAAGAAAAGAAGATCTTGACTCCACGCTAGCCAACAATCCTCCCTTCTCATTTACTTCTAATCTCATCAAGTCATTAGCTAGAGTCTGAACCTCTCTAGCCAATGGGCGTCTAGAAGCTTGCAAGTGAGCTAGACTTCCCATGCTTCCCACCTTTCTACTTAAAGCATCTGCTACAATATTCGCCTTCCTCGGATGATACAAAATAGTGATGTCGTAGTCCTTCAGTAGTTCCATCCATCTCCTCTGTCTCAAGTTCAAATCCTTCTGAGTAAAGACATACTGAAGGCTACGATGATCCGTGTAGACCTCACACTTAACCCCATATAAATAGTGTCTCCATTATTTTAATGCAAACACTACCACAGCCAATTCCAAATCATGAGTTGGATAGTTACGTTCATGCACCTTTAATTGCCTTGAAGCATAAGCAATCACACTCTTCTCTTGCATTAGTACTGCACCCAAACCAGAATAGGATGCATCACAATAAACAATGAAGTTCTTACCCTCTACTGGCAAGGTAAGGATAGGTGCGGTAGTCAACAAAGTCTTGAGCTTCTGAAAGCTTTCCTCACATTCGTCCGACCATACAAATGGAACATTTTGCTTAGTCAAGTTCGTCAGTTGGGAAGCAATAGAAGAGAATCCTTTGACGAATCGGCGCTAGTAGCTAGCTAACCCAACAAAGCTCCTTATTTCTGACACATTAGTAGGTCTTACCCAATTCTTCACTGTCTCAATCTTAGAAGGATCCACCATCACTCCATCCTTAGAAACCACGTGCCCCAAGAAGGACACTGCATCTAGCCAAAACTCACACTTAGAGAACTTGGCATAAAGCTTTTTCTCCCTCAACATTTCCAATACCATTCTCAAATGCTCTTCATGTTCCTTCTTGCTCTTTGAGTATACCAATATATCATCAATAAATACGATCACGAAGAGGTCGAAATATGGCTTAAAAATCCCGTTCATCAAGCTCATGAACGCAGCAGGGGCATTCGTAAGACCAAAAGACATCACTAAAAATTCGTAATGCCCATACCTCGTTCGAAAAGCAGTCTTTGGCACATCCATTGCCCGTATTTTCAATTGATGATAACCGGATCTCAAGTCAATCTTAGAGAAGACACAAGCACCTTGTAACTGATCGAACAAGTCATCAATGCGGGGAAGAGGATACTTGTTCTTTATGGTTACCTTGTTTAGTTGTCTGTAGTCTATACACATTCAAAAACTCCCATCCTTCTTCTTTACAAACAAAACCGGAGCACCCCAAGGAGATGCACTTTGTCTAATAAAGCCTTTGTTTAACAACTCTTGAAGTTGGGCTTTTAACTCTCTTAACTCCGCGGGAGCCATTCTATAAGGGGGTATCGAAATGGGGCGAGTACCCGGTTCAAGGTCAATACAGAAATCAATATCAGGGAACACATCCAAAACTCGCGGACTACCGAAACCGACTCAATCGAAGGTACTTGGGTAGTGTCATCCTTGAGATGTGCCAAGAAAGCTAAACACCCTTTACTAACCATTTTCTTAGCACGAAGAAAGGAGATGATACGCACCGGATTGGAAGTGTAGTCACCCTCCCACACTAACGGATCTGTCCCAGGCTTGGCTAACGTCACCGTTTTAGCATTACAATCCAAGATCGCAAATTGCGGAGAAAGCCAAATCATACCCAGAATTACATAAAAATCGACCATTTCCAAGATAACCAAGTCTACATAAGTATTGCTCCCCACAAAAGTTACAAGACAAGACCTATACACCCTTTCAACTATCACAGACTCACCCACCGGAGTAGAAACACGAATAGGTATGTCAAGCAATTCACAATGTAAATTAAGACCATTAGCAAATGCGGAAGATACATAAGAAAACGTGGATCCGGGATCAAATAATACAGAAGCCATGCAATCACAAACCAAAAGAATACCTGTGATGGCAGCATCAGATGCCTCCGCTTCAGACCGCCCAGGGAAAGCGTAACAATGGGCCCTATCGTTCATCTGTCCGTTGCCCCTACCATGTTGTGATGTAGTGGCTCCAGTTTGCCCATCACCTCGGCCGTTTTGGTGACCACCATTTACTCGACCACCACGTCCTCCAGAATAACGGCCTCTACCATGACCACCTCTACCTCTAACATTTAGAGGTCTGTAACTCTGTTTTGGACAATATCTCTTAATATGTCCAATCTCCCCACATCCATAGCACTCTTTGGGTTCATGCATAGGTCTCTCAGAGAAGTGTTGACCGGTCGGAGGTGGATCCCGAACTACAGTCTGTAGTGAAGACTGAATTGGTCGGACTGAGTAACTTCCGGAACCTTGTCCTCTAGAGTAAGAACCATTAAACTCACCTCCCTTTCGAAACCTTTTTGATGTCGATGTCGGGGTGAAGTCATCGGGCTTCACTCCTTCCACTTCTATCACAATGTCTACCACCTCTTGGAAGGATTTTGCCGTTGCCGCTATCTGTAAGGCCGAAATCCGCAATTCTGACCTCAACCCCTTCACAAACCGGCGAATTCGCTCTTGTGGATTGAAACACAGTTGGGTGGCATACCGGGATAATGCACGAAACTTAGCCTCATATGCATTGACCGACATCCTACCTTGCTCTAGGCTCAAGAACTCATCCCTTTTCCTATCCCTCAAAGTTCGGGGGATATACTTCTCCATAAACAAGCTAGAGAATGAGGCCCAAGTCATAGGTGGTGCCTCTGTTGGTTGACACTCAATATGTGACCGCCACCACATTTTGGCGTTTCCTTGAAACTGATAATCACGAACTCAACACCAAACCATTCTACTATACCCATCTTGTGTAGTAGCTCATGACAGTCAACCAGAAAATTGTAAGTATCGTCAGATTATGCACCCTTGAAGACTGGAGGTTTCAATTTCAAGAACTTACTGAAAAGTTCATGCTGATTATTTGTCATTATAGGCCCAGTAGTCAGACGTGGAAACGTGCCTATTTCCAATGGAACATCCATGCGAGGAGCCATAGTAGCCGCATGTTGTACCTCCGGAGCCTGAGGTGCTGGTGCAGAAAACATTGGGGATGTCTGGCCCTGATCAGATAACCCGCTAAGATAAGCCAGAACCTGATTGATCATCTCTCGGGTAGGTTGGGGTGGCATTTCCTCATTTTGCACTTGTTCATTCACCCCATCCTCCCCCTCTCTTATCACTTCCTCAGTCGGTGGAGGAGTCACCGCCCTAGTACCAGATGGGCTCGGTGCTCGTCCTCTTCCTCTAGAGGACGTCCCCCCACGACCTCTACCACGGCCCCTTGCCGCTGTTCTCCCTCGAGCCACAGCCCCAGTGGCTGGCTCAGTTGTTTCTTGTCTGGCCGGCGTTGGTGTTGGCGTAGTCGTTGCTCTAGTTCTAACCATCTGCGAATGAGAGTGAAAATGGTCAGGTACCAATTCGTATCGCCTAGATACCAAATGGACTCAAGTAGTAGCATGAAAGAAAGAATGAAAGAGTGAAATTTTCCTAGTCTTATAGCCTCTCAAGGAAATGTAAAGGCGTCCCCCTACCGTTCCTTAAGACTCTACTAGACCTGTTCTTGTGTGATGAGACCAACGAACCTAATGCTCTGATACGAAGTTTGTCACGACCCAAATCGGGTTGCGACTGGCACCCACACTTACCCTCCTATGTGAGCGAACCAACAAATCTAAACCTTAACATTTCAAGGTAATATCAACATAAAGTAATGCGGAAGACTTAAACTCATTAATAAAATCAATAACTATTATTATTCCCAAAATCTGGAAGTCATCATCACAAGAACATCTACGATCAAATGACTAAAATAAGAGTATTCTAAAAGCTAAAAATACATAAGAAGCTAGTCCATGCCGGAAGTTCAAGGCATCAAGACTTGAAGAAGAAGATCCAGTCCAAGCTAGAAGCATTAGCTCACCCTGAATTTCCGGTGTAGTAAGACTGGCTTGAATTACTGTTGAGTCGAAGGCGACGGCACGTTTGCTGCACTCCACAAATAATCAAGAAGAAAACATAAAAGTAGGGGTTAGTACAAAACACGGGTACTGAGTAGATATCATCGGCCAACTCAAAATAGAAAATAGTATATATCAGATAATATCATAAAATCAACTAATACCCTTAGCATGCAGCATTTACAGTTACCATAACCCTTGGTTACAACACCAAGCACATCAATGAGGACTCACGCCTCCTCATCATACTCATTTGGGAAATAGGTTCATTAGATTGAATATAGTAACATCTTTCAAAATTCATTATCTTTATTCCCCTCGTGTCGGTACGTGACACCCCGCTCCTCAATATACTATCCTGGTGTCGGAACGTGACACTCCGATCCTGATATACTATCCTAGTACCGGAACGTGGCACCCGATCCATATTCTATCTTGGTGTCGGAACGTGACACCCGATCCATATTCTATCCTGGTACTGGAACGTGGCACCTGATCCATATACTATCCAGGTGTCAGAACGTGACACTCCGATCCTCATATACTATCCTTGTACCGGAACGTGGCACCCGATCCATATACTATCCTGGTGTCGGAACGTGGCATCCGATCCCCTAATCTCACCACTTTCGTTCATCAAGCCTTCTTTTATACCAAGGCATCATCATTAACAAAGTAGATTAGGGTTTCTTTTAAAGATTTGGGATTCAATAGCTTCATCATGCTTATTATTCACAATTACATAATCACATCATTCATGCAAGCATACAATTAAGCATATAGAAGGTTTACAATACTACTAACACATATCATTTGCTATTAAGAGTTTACTACGAATAGCATGAAAAACCATAACCTATCTCCACCGAAGACTACTGATCAAGCAAGCAAATTCCCAAAGCTTTGTGTTTTCCTCTTCGTTTGATCGTTTCTCTCTCTCCCTTCTTGTTCTTTCTGTTTTCTTATTCAAACCCTCTTTCTTTTACCCAAATTAGTATATAATTAAGAATAAAAGATGGCAATAATACCCCATTAATTAACTTAAGGTTACCTCTTTTAACCCCCAAGTAATTAGACTTATTAACATTAACCCACTAACTTTATAATTAAGGCAAGAATAGTCCCTTAAAACGTATCAAGAAATCCGACCCGGACTGGGATTGCGCAACCTGCGACGGCCCGTCGTGCCTGCGACGGTCCTTTCTGCAGGTCGTCGCAAGGGTCAGAGACTTGATTTCCACTGAATAATTTGTGACGGTCCGTCACGCCTGTGACGGTCCATCCTGACATTCTGTTACAATGTTCAGAGAGTCGATTTTCAGTACCCAATTTCAGTTTTTCTAAGTGTTTTGAAACGAGACCCTGCGACGGTCCGTCGTGCCCTTGACGGTCCGTCGCTTTAGCCAGTTTTTTCCAGAATTGAAGTCTGTTGCTCAAAACGACTAAACAGGTCGTTACAGAAGGATGTGTTGGGTCATTAAAAATAGATTATTGCACCCCCAAAAATAAGCTTCACATGGAATTTAGATAATTCTTTATAGCGTTTTATTCAAATGGGGAAGGAAAATAAATTGCAAATACAAAAAACAACACAAAATCAATCCCTTCTAAGGGAATAAGGAACCTAGAAAGTTGAAGGTCCCGCTCCTCCTCTTGCTTTTTCCACCACTTTGGGGATGATATACTTTCTTGTTACCAAATACAACTCAGCAAACAAAGCTTGGAAGACGGCGGTACGGCCCAATGTTTTGATATGCTCATCCAAAGTTGTATCTAGACGCATCAAATAGGTCCCCGTATCTGTTAAACTCTTATGATACTAAAACTAAGGCCCTTTGGCTTCAAATACTCTTTATTGATATTATTGCTCTCTTCGTCAAAAGTCTTGTTCCCTTTGGTCCAACTGCTTCTAAAAATTATATATATAGATCTGTAGCCTCATATGGACATTTTTGATTTCTTGACCCATGCGTGGTGTCGAGTTCAGCACGCAAATTATCCTGCAACAATTTTTTGCACTCATCAGCATACCCAACTTCATACCTGTTTCATCAATACTCCCATTCATTTTAACCCTCCCGGACCATTCTTAGAGGATTGTTTTAGGAAAAGGTATCTTAACACACCCGTTGTAATCAATGACGAAGGAGATAGCATCTTATTGGCCTAGTGTGATTTGTCTTCTACAAAATTGCCGCATCACCCTACTTCGATTGTATGGTCGCATTCCTCTTATTTGGGAAGGAATGAAAAAGGATATTTGGACCCCTCAACCTCTATCTTCTCTGACATAAAGTTTTGAAACATCCATTGCATGTCTTCTTCTCTCTGGTCATAGAATACTTCCGCTCATGCATCCCTCGTGGTGTGAATAGGGATGTTGCGGATGCTTAGATAAAACTCATAGTTGTCAGGGAACTCGTCTGGGTCGGCTTGGACAACTCTTATTATTGGGTGCCATCTTTTTTACAGAGATGTTCAGTCATCCACCGCTGGACCCAAATGTGGAACCCTTGGAAAAATGGGAATCCATTCTTACACAAACATAGAGATCGATAGATGTCATCAAAAATAATTGGGACCAAATTGAAGTGTTTCATTACTTCTTATTCTTCTTTAACAATCTCTCTGAAGATAGCGTCAACAAAAATCACAATACGGGTATGATTCTCATTTCCTTCATCCTGAGGAAATACCATCGTTCCTTAGAGGCACGCAGAGAATGCAATAGTCTAAGTTCGTATCGAAGTACTATGATTATAGAACTCGTTCAGAGATTTTCTGAAATAGTTGTCGTGTCCCCATTTTTCAAAGAATCTCATCAATGGTACACTTTGAGTATCCAACCAATCCGTGTCCACTAAAAGTAACATGTTCTTCAATTTTAGACTAGTCGGCCTATCTAGTAGCAGGATGTAATGATCTGGATGTTTTTTCCTCATCCCACACGTTTCGATACAGTCCAAATAATCTTTTATATCCTCTATTGTTAGTGTATTTTGATATCCCAAAATTGGAAAATCATCCTTTTTCCATCCCAGAACCGAGTAATTACCTCGATAAACTCAAGCCAAATCTTGAAGTTCATTATCGAAGGTAGGTGACCTAAGTGAATTGAGATTTCTCTCTTTTGATAATGTTTGAGGTTGTTCCACCACACAAGTAAAAAAATTGGGTGTCTCGGTGACCATTTTGAAACTTAGGAATTTATTTGACAGCTACATAAATATACAAAGAGTTAGTTCTCACCCCCAAGACACAACAATCTGTCAAACACACAAACATCCTTCAAATATCATATAAGTAAGATCATCCAATCAAGTCGTGGACTCTTTGGACTCAAGAAGGTCTTTCTAATGGTCCTAACACTCATTCAGTGTTGGGTCTTCTTAGGCCAATGCGCTATTTTTGGGATATGGTTTCGCTCTATCTTAATTTAGCAAAGAGTGGGCTTCATTTATAGTGGAAAGGATGATCCAAGAGTAATACTTGGACTGTGATAGTTAACGAACGTTTGCTATCAAGTAGCCAACTACATTTGTCAGGGTGCCCCGAGAAAGATTTGGTTGATGAATTACTGTGAGCCTGCATAATCGTCCTTTAAGTGTTAAATAAACAATTGTCATTTGATGGAGTATAATATGCCATGAAAATGCAACCATTGATACAATACGATAAAGGAACAAATAGACACTTATTTCACATAGCCAAATAAATTTAGTTTTAAGTTTATAATCCTCTAATTCCTTAGAAGAGTCCTCATTCTATTTGATTTGAAGAAAAAAATTTTGTTTTAGACTAGAGTCGTCACTTCATTTTTTTTTATTGAAAATCAAGGAAACTTATCTTTCAAAGGACTGAAAAATAAAATCGATTTAAAAACTTAAAAGGGGTTCAGGTATTCTTATTTATATTATAGGAAGGTTTTTATGGCACCTAAAATATTCACTAACTCGTGATTATCCGGTAACGAACTTATTTGGCTAAAATGTTGAACTTAATTTTGAGAAAAAATTATTTACAGTTGTTTGAAAGTGAAATATCAATTTACTAATTGAGTGAATTATTTAACTTGCAAAATTTATTTGTTTTTGTATTTTAAGTTTATATAATGACAATCGGTTTAGTTTAAACAATTAAAACATAGCGGCGTCTTGCACGGGGGTCGAGTTTTTTAACCCTAAAACTAACGACAAAGAACAACAAAACAATAACCAATAGAGTAAAAGAGTAAGAGAGAGAGTTTGTCCAAAGTTCGGTTTCCATCTACCTGGACCTGTATTTGGGGCATTATTGTTTTGAACGAATTAGGCTCATTCGATATGTACCTATTCTGAAATTCTAACAACATTAAATAATAAAAAGCAAAAGATCTTAGGCTCAAAAATAACAAAAATACTAAAATAACAAGAAATAGGAATGGGCTATTGACCCAATCTTTGGATATCTTTGACATGCTTCACGCCATTTCAACTCCAAATCTTGTACATCGCATTTTAATTGGCCGACTCGAGATGAAACAAAATATATTTGGGCCTTTATGTCCTATCCGAAATGCAAAGGAAAATGAGTTCTCGGCGATCTTGGGCGAATTTTACATGCAAAAAAAAGATTAATAATGGTTAGATAATTGTAGGATAATTGAATAAGACCTCAACAAACTATAAATCAATCAGAAGAAGACTAAGAAAATAAAAATAAAAAAAATAAAACGAAAATGGCATCAATGAATAAATAAATGGCTCGTTAGAATTGCACAGAATGTACAACTGAACCAGACATTCTCTTTGAATGAAGAATACCACATGACCAACTTTCCAGCTTTTAACACAACCACAGTGACTTATCTAAACCGAAACAATCATGACCTCATGGACAAGCAACAGTTTGCACAAAAATTTAAAGAAAGAAACTATGACACATAAATGGAAAGAGGCATATTCCACTACTACGAGAAACATGTGTTCTACGTGAAAGAATTATAACAAAACAAATGGAATATAGTGGGCTTACCATATTTTTGCTAACAAATAACATACTGGAAACAAACTTTCAAATGAAATAAAATAAAAAATTAAAATGTTTGACAAATAGTTGAGTACTTTGGAGAGCAAATACGATTAACATCACATGACAACATAATGAAACAAAAAATTATGTGGAAATGCACCAAATCAAAAAGGACTACGAAATGGAAGATAAATACACTATCGATTGTGATTTACAACTTCTATTAAGCGGCCATATCAAAACCAAACAAAGATATATTAGAAAAGAATCATAAAATAAATAAATATATAAAGGAAAGGAAGAAGACACATGCAAATCTGGAACTATGATTTTAAAGAATGAAATTCTAAGCTATGGCTATATTCAATTTATATAACCTTCAAGGGATAAAAATGATCCACTGCCAGAGAAAGGAAACTTTGCCTCCTTATTTCATGACTTAACAGGGACACAATGAAAATAATATGTGAAAGAAAGTGACATATTTTAGATTAGGTCATCAAAAGACACGAGGAAATTCCAAGCAACAGGCATGTATGAAGACAGGCACAGGCGTGTATGAAGATAGTAAGATACAAAAAGAGAACAATCACGTTGATTTCAACTCTCATTAGGAAAGATTATTAATAAATGATAAGAAAAAAATAAAGAAAATAGAGGGAGAGCACGACGCGTGTTAAACGAATATCATACTTCTTGAGTTGAACTCGAGGAGACATAATACTCGAAGGACTGAAGAGAGATACCCCTCAAAGTGCGAGAATTCTATGAAAACAAATAGGAAAAACAAAAAATGATAAACAAGAGCAAAGAGAAATAGAACATCACAATCGACATGCTTCGAAACTAAACCACATGTACCTTCAAACTATTCTTTAGCAAAAAGGAAAAATTCGGCCCATCTCAATGAATCGAAACAGATTAGAGATTTTGAGTAGCAAAAACCGTAATATACCAAATAGTAAATTCACTAGAATTCCACCCCTCATTCGCTATCAAGATTTTAAGGAAAATGAAAACTAAAGAAAGATAATTCTAGTAGGAAGAACAGAATACCCTTAAAACAAAATTCACGACCATCACTAAACACTCAACATAAGAGTCTCATCTCGAAGACAAAAGAAGACAAAGATAAATATAATGAGAATAAAAGGGTTTACGTTTTCGAGTGCACCGTAGTAAGACAACGAGCAAAGAGACGAGCTTTGAAAGAAAGCAACGAGCTCCACCACACAATCATGAAGTAGCAAACAAGAGGCTCTCTTTTTCTTTTTGAATGTATATCTTTTTTTTCAAGACTAACTGCTAAAAATATTCTTTCTAAAAGATTCCTTGTCCAAAAATTTCTGATCTGATCTCTTTTTTCCCCCTCCAACAGTAAAAGAAAAGGATTATATATACCTAGAGATTGTTGCTAGTATTTGGGGGAAACGGACCAAATTTAGGATGGGAAAAGGCCCATTACCAATTCGTATTTCAAAACATTTTTCCTTTTTGGATGAACAACACTTTCTCTGAAAAAATCAACTCAAATCGAAAGGGGTAAAGGGATAGACTGGTATAATCGATTCAAGTCCTTGGGGGTGACGTGGATTGATCTCTTGATAGAAGGATGAATCTTTGTGCTGCAATCGCTGTTAAAAATCTTATTACGAGTAGGCAGAGGAGAGGGAAAAAGACGCGTGAATTTTTATTTCGTCTCGCACCGCTTGTTGCCTTATGCTGAAGTGAAGAACAGTGAGGTGCAATTTGGGATGATAGACCTTTTACGGGGTGGCTTATTGGTTTTCATGCATTTCTCCACCGATCACATTGTGAAGACAATTTGACGTGCTGAAAATTCTTTAGTTTTGCTAACTGCTGAGGGAGACGGTTGTGGATTCTTTTCTTTTGAGAATTAACTTGTTGGATTTATTTTGGGACCACTTAAAGGGACCGGGTAAGGTTTGAGGGAAAGGTGGGATCAGTTGATTATGTTGCATTAATGGATTTTGGCCTTGAATTAATAAGTTGGGTTGGCTATATTGAAGGCGATAATTGATGTTGCTGAAGCTGTTGACAAATTGTGATGGGGTTTAAGAAATGGGCTTAAAGGATGATTAAATAACCAAAGAATTGAACTAAGGTTTTGTCAGGACCCTAATTCTTGAATCCAAATCGCAACCGGTGTTGTTGACCTCTCAGAGGTCATAGACAAGCCTCTTCTTTCATTCATCATATTAATATGCTTAGTTTTAGTAGAATTTTTAAAACTCTTTATAAGTATGAAGTATAGATAGACTTCATATAGTTATTAGATAACTTCATCATATGCTAAGCTCAAATTAAGGAAACAAAAATCTATTATATAGAATAAATTCAAAAGGAGAATCAATATATCATAAATAAGTTTGCAAAAGATGGCCTTATTACAAAAGCTTCGTAAAGAAAGTATGAAAGAAACGCTAGGGACAACATAAACTAGATATGTCTAAAACTAACTCTAGACTAAAATTGTAGCATCCTCAAAATTAAGAGGACCTACATAATGATCTGGAGAACGCTGATATCCAAACCACTGCAATTGTCTTCAATCTGCTCTTTGACCTGCACCTAAAAATAGTAAATTTGTATAGGGTTAGTACACCACTTAGACTAAGTTTGGGTTTATGCACACATACACATACACATAAGCCTATGCATGATGAAGGAAAACTTTTCTCAAACAACACGTCATTTCTGGAAAGTGCAGTCTGTAGACTTGCTCAATCGTTAGTTGGGAATTCTGGTATGAATATGATATAATTGAATGAATTCAAAACACACAAATCAGTTTCTATATGATTACCATACATTAGTGTCATCATCATAGTTTTAGAACCACTCAGGTAGGATTTCAGGTTTTGATCCTCTTAGGCCGAGAGCTCCTCTTTACACCTCTAGAGATAAGATAAAATATATGGAATTAGTACATTAGAATGAACAAAGTACAATGACATGTAGTTAAAATCATGCTAAAAGGACATTTGTATAAAACATGCTCTTTTTGATGAAAACTTCATAATGCAAGTATAAGAGTTAGTTACAAGTCAATATAAGCACATATAAGTCACATTCCACAATATAGCATCAATATAACTTTAAAACACATAAACATGAGACCCTCTTACCTAAGATTATTCTAAGGCTCACTTGAGTAAATTATGAAGCGACCGCCATACAACTCCTTCACACACACCTAAGTGATCGTCAAGACGACCAAAAATAAGAGTTTTCCCATTTCATCAACTACACTCCCTACCTAAAAATTTCTCTAAGATTCACCTAAGTAAAATATGAAGAGACCGCCCATACACCCTCTTCAAGGCTACTTAGGTAATCCTTAAAGCTACTCCAGATAAGTACCGTTTTATTTACATGCATATAACTTATGTCACTATATTCATTAAGCTATTTAATAAACATTCAACAATTAAGGACTTCACATAATGGTCTTGGATAAGACTTAGGTAACCTACATACTACCATCTTCAAGGGATTCTCGTGCAATGTCTAGATAGCATCCCATTCCACTACCTAAACTTGTAGAATTTATCAAACAGTAGAATGTATGCCACATGATGAGAATAGACAATAATCTACATGGACCATACTATCTAGGCATGGAATCCGGAGTCAACCCTATTCCGATTGAGGGTGTTGTACTTGCCAAGGATAGAACTAGGATACATTCTATGTAGGCACATGGTTAAGGAACAGTAACGGTTTCCTTGTAATCTAGTCTCATCTTAAGTAGAGTCACTCCCCAATCATACTCATTCGGTGCTAGACTTTGTTCTTATAGAGTGATTCAATCTAAGGGCATATGAAGAGGTACCATATAGAAGTCATAATAAAATCATGATACACCTTACCAAAAGAGGTCCTTTAGAGATGCCACACAATGGTTAAATAGGAGAGATTATGACATTCCATAGGATGATTTCATGTCGTTCCAGCTAACCAACCCCTATGTCCATCATTCACACAAGTAGGATACCATAACACATTTAAACTTCAAGGATATCATAACCTTCTATCTATGTTAAAGGTTCCATATTAATACCCTCTTAACTATTTTTAAGATCATATTTAATTTCAATCATACATATACATTCATGACAAATGTGATTTAGTCTACTAAGTCAAGATTCATATACATATTCTCAACTAGAAGGACATAGGTCTACCACACCAAGACACAGTTCATCATCCTCTTATCATATATACAATCACATTCAAGTAGTGCATAGGGACAACTAGGTCTACTACAAGTCACCCTAATCATTTGTTGACACCAAATTTTGACCCTCCCCGGTATGAGTTAATTCACGAGCTTTTATAAATTTCAAACGAGGTAACTTGATTAACTTTATGAAACGCAAAGTATTTTTCTTAAGTCATCTTATAGTTACTTTTTAGTGAATTTTCTTCATATATATATATATATATATATATATTATTTTATATATATTAGAAAATCGTCTCAAACGGATTTTGGTTTTGTTTAATAATATTAATAAATATATTTTGAATATATTGTTAGGTTACATTTTTCGAATCTTAAGTTTATAAGTAAGTCAATTATTTTTATCTCGTCAAAATGTAAAAGCTCATTGATTAATTTTTATTTGATTCATTTAATTAAAACTTGTAACTTTCAAGAAAATATACCCGTCTAGTGAAGGTCCTATTAAGTTTTAAGAATAGATATTGGGGGTTAAATAGGCATCCAAATTCCCAATATTTAGAAATATTGCGTATATAAGAAAAATATGTGCATAGTAGAAAATATTGTCTTGAAGGATGTTAGCCAATTTTCAAACATTAATGAGCTTGTTTAAGAAATGTACCTGCAATAAAAATCCTAAGCTAAGAAAATATATTTCATCCAACTCACAAAAAGGTATGAGGCATCCAAGTGTCAAGCCTAGATACCATGGCACATGATCAATTAAAATGATCGTGTAGATTAAGCAGCCCAAGGACATAGTGAGGATCCTTGGGACAATTAGTAAACATTTCCAAATGAACCATAAATTATAGTTAGTTAAATATGCAACAACCCATGCGCAAGAACATGTGCAAAACATGTAAAGAAGCGGCAAAGGAGGGGACCACCTTAATCGAATTCGATTAGGGTAGTTAAGGGGAAAACCTGCACAGGGGACATCTCCATGTGGGGCCTGACTTCCTTACCAATTCTAGACTCTTACCTACTATCTGAATAGATAACTAACATAGGACTAAACGAAATAAACTAATAAGTGCATCTAACAACATAAGACTTAACCGGGTGACACTAACCTAGTAACTAGTTAAAGAGACCACCTAGTACCTAACATAAGATTGTCCAAAAGGTTGGTTATGGTCCTATAATATAGGTATAATTTACCCTACGATACTTAATTAATTAATATAAAAGGACAAAACCTAAATCACAAAGCAATTTCCAGATTTCGGTTAAGACAAGAAAAAGACAACCTAGTAGCTAACCTAGGATTATCCAAAAGGTTGGTTATGGTCCTAACAAATTAGGTATACTTTAATAATTACCCTAGGCTACTTAATTAATTAATTTATAATCTTAATTAAATAATTTAGAAGGACAAAACAAAAATCACAAAGCAATTTCAAGATTTCTGTTAAGACAAGAAAAAGACAACCTAGTACCTAGCCTATGATTGTCAAAAAGGTTGGTTATTGTCCTAAAAACTTAGGAATACTTTAATAATTACCCTAGGATACTTGATTAATTAAATTATAAAATTAATAAATTAATTTAAAAGGACAAAAATGAAATCACCAAGCCATTTCACGATTTCGGTTAAGACAAGAAAAAGACAACCTTGTACCTAACCTAGGATGGTATAAATTATTAGTAATAAACCTATGAAACTTAATTAATTAAATTATCCATTTAATTAATTTAATTAAAGGGGTCAAACTGAGGATTGAAGAAACATCCTAGTACTTAACCTAGGATTGTCCAAAAGGGTTAATTTTGGTTCTAATAATTTTGGGGCACTTTAGTAATTATCCTAGGTCCATTAATTAATTAAATTAGTTATTTAATTAATTAATTTAAAGGGGAAATACGAAATTCTTAGGGAAAAAATCAAACTTGACTAAGTATTGTGTTTTCCTTGTTCTAATCAATCTAGAAGGGGCTTTTTAGTAATTAATTAATTAATTTATTTAATTAAATTATTAAACCTTATGTTGAATGAGTAAAGATAATTTCCTATGAATTATAATCTCATTCAAATTCAAATATATGGCGACACAAAAATAGCAAGCAACGAACAAAAGAAAAAGGTAGAAAATTTATACCGATTTCTCTAGGGCGATTTCAAGGTTTCGTTTAATGTGGTATTCGTAGATTAATTTCTACATAATGTATAGGTTTCTCGCCTGTACTTATTTCTCAAAGAGAACTTTCTTTTGAATGATTCAAAGATCTTGAAAACTTGGGTTGTTTCCCGTCGTTCTCGTCGAACTCCCTTCCATTGTATCCTTGTACGATTTAATGATTGAATAGGTTCGAGATCATGTTGCTGGCACGTGGTGCTTGCTTATATTATGTGTAATGTTATTTAATTATTAATATCTATTAACCTATTCAATTGTGATCGTATAAAAGTTAAATTTTTAAAAAGTGAATCATGATTCGATGATGTGTTAGTTGTACCTGTAATTTTTTAAGTGTGGATGTGTTTGTCCGAATGTTGACTTGTTTTTATTGTGACGTTATGAAGATGCTAAATTGATAAAATGTTAATATTATTATTTTCAAGATGTTTAAAAACGTTACCCTAAAGTCATGAACTTAGATTGATTGAAATACCTCTATGAAATCACATCTTGAGTGAATTGCCTATCTTATGCCAACAAATTGGCTAACACTACTTTGTCAAAAAGGATGCATGCAAATGGCTATAAGTTTATGTTTTAATTGAATAAAAATATGGGTAATGGTTCAATTATATTAATTTAAATATGAACATACGTAAAATTGCCTTATGCAAAAAAAATGGTTATGTAGTTTAATATCCAAATGTTAAGGCCAATGCTAATCATATGCAATCTTGTGTAGTTAGTGTATCAAATGACAATATAAGCACTTCTTCACTAATTTAATGAACCCATATTCAAGGGTATGCCACTCATTGGGACAACTCCCAACATTCTTTAAAAGATTAACATATGAACTCATTAAACTCATTGAATGAAGTGCTCATCGTCCATAAGCAATGATATGAACCTAGTGCTACAACATAATTAAAAGGGTCTAGATTAAGTATGTGACCAGAATGGGGTGTTAAAGGAAGTGAGTCAAGTCTTTCTTACACCAAAGCTAATATGTTAAAAGAATACTCACGTATGAAGGTGTTAAAACGTGTGAGACCAGTCTCACTAACGCCAAAGGATGATATGTAAGGATAATTCATATTTTATCAATATAAAGTGAGGATCAAAAGTCAGAAAAAGAGTAAGTAAATATCATATTCTAGAAGAAAGCTTTCAAAATGCTTGAGTCAACTAGAAAATATAAGAAGATAATGAAAGTGAGCATAGCACCGATAGGCTAGTTATGACCATGTGCTTTCATGTGTAAGTCTCATGAGACGAGGCTTCCACTGAGGTGGATAAGTAGTCTCATTAATTCCCTAGTCTTATAACAATGTCTAGCCAACATAGGAACTAGCAAGTGGTTTCCACCTAAGTGAGCTAGGTATGTTTGATTTCACCTTAACCAGTGGGATCACCTCTTTTCGGTGTGGGGTAGACACTGGATTTCATTTCTATATCACATGATCTATGTCTGTTAATGCTTAAAACATGATCTTGGTTCACTATAGCCGTGAGCCACTCCTTTTGATATGGAGTGAACACTTGAGATGGATTCGCCTTAGCCGGTAATCACCTTTTTTTGTGTGGGGCAGACACTGGATTGATTTTTGAATAAACTATTTTTTGTGTGGGGAAGACACTGGATTCAATGTTAGCTTGCATGATCTTATTCGTAAATATGTCTGTACGAAAGTAAGAAAGGATGATGATGGAACGTATGTTCAAAGTGAGCTATAAAGAAGAGCTTAAGAATGTCAATTGCCAATACCACACTCATAAAGTTTAAGCAAATAATGGGCAGGGCCAAATAAGATTCACATATAATGACTTTTTTTATGATGCTAATACAGGGGAATATAAACATAAGAGTAACTCCAAACTTCATAACTTCCTTAATAAGAGAATGATGAAATAGGTGGCATAGCCAATACAGACTAGCTTATGAAGCATAAAGGAATACTTGATGTAATAAATGACTTGTGATAAGAATAGTGAACTAGTATCCAATGACTTTTACAATGAGTAAAGGGCATAGGTAATAATGAATCTTCATGTCATGAAAATGATAAAAGCCAAATAAAATTGGCTTATAATGAGTTCTTTTATTATGAAAATGATAATATCCAATAATGAATTCAAATATGCTTATCTAAAATGATCAACTAATGTATTTAGCCAATAAAGATTGGCTTATAAAGACTTCATGCCCAAAGTAAGCAAGATTATATGTTTTTATGATAAGCCCCAGAAATCCAAATTGATCAACTTATGTATTTAGCCAATAAAGACTAGCTCATAAAGACTTCATGCCAAAAGTAAACAAGATCATAAGTTCTAATTATATGCCCCAAATAACTATGCACATTATGCAATCAACTAAACAATAAGTATAGTCAATAAGGATTGACTTCAAATATATTCATGCCCCAAATTGTAATTAACTCTTGAACTATTTACTTAATTCATTGTGGGTATGAGACTACAATGAATCATTGCACTTGCAAGTAAAATATATGACCAAAGGAATTGTTGAACTACTAAGGTAATGAGAAAAGCCATAGAAGTTTTGTCATCCAACCTTCTAGAGAGATTGTTCGCTGATTCAGAGGTACATACTAGCCGATAGTTCAACTCTCTGTAAAATAATTCATTTGTAAGTTCAATGTATGTTCTTAAATCTTTTTTACTGTTCATTTCCAGGATTGTCTGTACAATTTCAAAGCAACAATTGAAGACAAACTTAATAAGGACGAGTCATGGTACTCATCTAGCAAAAAGTGCCACCAAAAAGTGAAATTTACGTAAGATATTGCCGCTCATAATAATTGCAATAGTTAGAACATTGAATATGAAATGAGGTTATACTATTTTTAACGAGATTCCGTATTTACTAAATACTAAACCCCTTATATTAAATTTACAACCTTCTATTTTGAAGGTATTGCTCACGACTTGAGGTTTGCGATGGAGTGAGACGAGGTAGAGTAATTATTTTTGAAGCAGCTAAATATATATTAGGCTGCAACGTGCAAGAGTACAATGAATCAAACTCAGTAAAGGTATAAATTAATGTATAGAGTTATCTGAATGTCAGAAGATAATTACTTAGTCTAATACGTACTGTTATGTCAACCTTACCTACTAACATATACAATTTCTTACATATTATGAAGAAGGAAGAACGTTACTACTACCGCAAATTGGTGTTGAGTAAAAACAAGAAAATCAACATCCCTGTAAGAATTGTATGAATCACTCAAACCCCCTATGTAGTTTAATTGCTGCAGAAATACATCAGGTCGAAGATGAAGAGCCAATTATCATGGATGACGAAGTCAAAATAGTAAGGACGTATAGGAAGAGGGCCAAGAAAAACACAAAAGGAGATGATATGAATGACTCAAACCCACAACTTAGCTTAATTGCTGAAGAAATACATCAGGTGGAAGATGAAGCACCAATTATCCTGGATGCTGAATTAAAATCAGTAGCGACGTACAGGACGAGGGCCAAGAAAAACACAAAAGTAGATGCCCAAATCAAACAAAAGAAGCAAAAAGCCAATAGAAAGTAGATTTTTTTTTCTGAAATATGTATCTAAACAATGTGAAGCTATGTATCCAAACACAATGTTTGAGTCAACTTAACTATTTTATAATTTAAATTTACTATCTAATTCAAATTAAAGAGCCATTTGTTAACCAAGTACGATATATTTCATATGCAATTACTTAGAATCTATTGTTAAAGTCAATTCTTAAATTATAGTTTAATATCATTGATAATACACATACCAAATTTCCAGATTATACATACATGTCATATTCAAGTATTACTATACTTTATATATTGGTTGCTTCAACCATGTTACCAGCATTTTTCACTGAAATGACAAATTTAGGACTACTTAATCGGCCTATTCCAATCAATATAAAACTATCCTTAAACTTATTCACTCAGTAAAGATGTGTGTGTCAAATGTAAGCAGTAATGTAGTTTTCTAACAACATTAACTGGGAGTAGAATACTTGATAAAGCAAATTACAACTTGGGTTTTGATTACATTATATTTCGTAGATATAAAATATCTGAACGAGCCGTAAATAATTGAAACAAATTTGAAAAGTCTTATGGTAACATGACTTTCCAATATACACTCATAAATCACTTCATTACATACTACCTGACATTCAATATAAATTGTTATAATAATGGCCACTTTACGATCGTAGATGTACAATATGGACAACGTTGAAGTATACATCTAGAGTCCTTCAAAACATAACCACTATACTTTTAGAACACCTAAAAAACATTACAAAATTATAGGACGCATCAAGATAAGCCGCAATCTGTCAATAGTCACACCTTCTCTTCAACATCACAACTTTCTGGAACATTACAACTATATGTTTTAAAATTGCAACCCACTGGAAAAGTTTCCTCTTCAATCATTGCAACACCTTCAAGACACATATTAGAAGCACTATTGTACTCTAGCATCATAGAAAAAAAATCAAAAACTTTAAAAATTCATCAGGTTATTCATTATATTTCATAATATTGTATGCCTCACATACCGTTGATCAATCCCTACCCAATACCAACATATTCAGAACAGCTCACACATTCATATACTCTTGCTGCGTCTGGGAAATAAATTTTAAATCTCTTCTGTTTGGTTCCACATAAAAGAACACCTGCGAGAGTTCACAACAACACATCAACATCACACATCGGATCATAAACATGGTAAGTAACCTTCAATTAGCTAAAAATATTCGCCAACTTTAAAATAAGCATGGACCTATAATACACACAATAATGGCTTAAATATTATTCATTCTTTATAAATAATAAATATACACACAGGGCAGCCCCTTCATCCATGGTTGTAGAAAAACAGTGATCGTATCGTACATTTTTGGGTGTAGTGTAGGTTGGTGATTACCCATATAGTCAAATCACAGAATAAACATATAAACTTTCAACCAAAAGCATGTCCGAACAATATGTAATTGTAACAACCCTAAAAATGGATAAGATAAAAAATGCTTAATCTGTCTAGAATGCCAACGATTAGATCGGGTTCACACGGATTGATGCGCATAGAACCAGACCTCGGAATCCTTGCTACATCTAAGCCAATTAACTTGGGGATTTACTTGAGCTAGAAAAGGTTGGGTCCAACCATGTAGGGATCTCAAATATGAAGATTTAGTCGAAGGAGCCTTTACCGAACTTAAAAAAAGGAAATCTTAAGTTTTGAGGGTCTAGGGGTAAAATTGTCATTTTTGAGGATAAGGGTAGTATCGTAATAGACCTAAATATAAAATTAATTATTTAATTACTAAGGTGGAGGGGAATTTTAGGGAGAGAGGGTCCGAAATTGAGCTCTTGAAGTGAAGTCTTGTTCTACCCGGATTCGAACCTAGGTGGAAGCAATGAATTAAATTGTTTTTAATTTAAGTTATTAAATTAATGTAATTAATTTATATTTATTATTTATTATCTAGTTTAAAATAAAAGGAAATCAGATTTTTAATAATCAAATAAAACCTTATTTGACTAAGTCCTAAAATAGACTCCTAAGCCTAAGAAAGCTCTTCTCTCCCACGCTTATCTCTCTCTCTCATGTATCTATCACTCTCACTCACGTTTTTCTCTGCAAAATAACGTACAAAAATCGTAGATAAAATAAAGTTGTTCACACTTGAAGAACCCACAACGAAAATTATAAACAAACAACTAATCAAACACGTTAGGCAAAGAGAGGGTTTTTCCGTCAAGTTGGTATTGAATCTCTTGGATTTGGATGTGTGTTTGGAGGGGTTCTTTTGGCAGCACGTCGAGGTTTGACCGTCAAAAAAGTATGTGTTCTCTTCTCTCTTTGTCCATTTCCAAAGATACCCTTTAAGGTTTAGAATATTCATTCCGAAAACTAGGATTGTTCCCTGTTGCACATCTTTGTCACTAGCTTCCATTGAATCATAGGTTGGTTATATTTGCTAGTAGAAAACTAGGGACGAAATGTGTATTCGTGATACTATGTGTTTATATATTTGTTTGAAATTATGTGACTAATGTTGATTGATATGCTCAAACTTAATTCTCAAATAATAAATAAAGCAGTCGTATCAAGTAAAGAACCAAACTAATGAGGTTGGGGTCGATCCCACGAGGAAAATAGTTCAAACTTAACTTTATTCGATTTTACTATTATTTAGTCAACTATTTCCATAGAAAACAAAAAACAGAAAAGTGGGGTTTTATTTATAAATTAATGAAAAGAATTAACTAAATTAAAGTAAACAACTAACATATTCAAATCTCGGAGCTTAATCAATCAATAAAAGTTACTAGGGCTTAAGTGTTCCCTACAAGTTCCTAACTTGATAATTCTAATTATAACAATTCTTTTATATTATCTTGCATGTAAAGTGATAAGTTATATATCGCTAAATTCTTTGTCCGGCATCTAGAAAATTTCATTCCGCACATTTGTCCAGCTACATGTGTTGCTATACTAACCCTTACCTTTACTTCATATTAAGCATTGTATTCGACATTTGACTAACTTATTACCTCGTACCAACCGACACTAGCCTATTAGATAGTGTACACTAAATCTATGTTGATAATTCTTTTCCTATTATCTACCCCCTTGGTCCATAAGTAGCATTAAGGTGAGTTCTAACGTTGATCATCCGTTAAAAAGACTTTTAAATGAAAGAATTATCAATACATGCAAGACATTATACTAATATTGCTATTTTATTTAGATTTTACCTCATTATTCACCCATGGTTCCCACAATCCTAGATATGGAGTTTAGTTACCCATGGTCATAATCACAGTATTCATAAATATAAGAATTCATGCACTTACTTTAATGAGAAAGAACAAAATCCTGAAATTCACTTGATTAATTAATAAAAGCACCAACAATCAATTCCACAAAATGTGTATCAATTACTAAAATTAATCCTTCAATACTTGAACAAGAGAACTAAAGATTATCAAAAAGTCTTACAAAAAGTCTAACGAAAAGTCTAACCAAAAGTATCCCCGTCTAACCCAAAAAATGAGGTTTTTTGAAATATTTATAATAAAAATAAAAACCTAATAAAAGAAGGATTCTAATTACTGAAAATCTTGTCCAAACACGTTTGAGTAGACGGACCTCGTGATGGACCGTCGTGGTCACGACGGTTCGTCATAGCCTCCATCATCCCATACTTCATAAATTCTTCTTCTGCTTTCTTCATTACCCTCAACGAACAAGTATGACGGACCGTTCCAAGCACAACAGTCCGTTGAGGGTCTCCGTTCCATAATACTTTAACTTCTTGGAATTCGGGTAATGGTACTACTCTCTGATCATTATGACAAACTAGCAGGACTTTGCGTCGTGGCTATAATGGTCTGTCATGGACTTCCGTAATCCACACTAGATCAGATTTCCCCATTTTCCTTCAACAACTTCTCTCCTCACTATGATGCCACCTACGGATCATCACATACTCGACAGACTGCCATAAGCTCTGTAGGTGGTCTCTTCTAAATTTCACGCTCAAAAACATTCGCGTTCATCTTTTGACTGATTTCCTGTAAATAAGGAGAAACTTACATTAAAATCAATACAAAAAGGCTTTTGGACACACATTAAACTTAAGGTAAAAGAATTAAAAGTACCGTGAGACCATGGTACATCAACACCCTCAACTTAAATTCTTTGTTTGCCCTCAAGCGACGCACTATGAGTCACTACAAAATTTTTGTACAAGAGTATCCATATTTTAGCTTTCACTATCATTTGGCCATCAATCCCAATCATTCTCATCATGTTAATTCATGTTATCACTATTAGGCTTGAATTATGTGGAACCAGACCATGACACAGACTCACCACGCACTGACACCTATCCTCTTCAATTTCTCACCGAGGTGCTAAAATTTTCGGTATTGCAACTAGTGTCCTCACTTCAAAACAACATCCTCATTTTTCACACAATGATTTCAGTTTTAGTATAAGGATTACTTTTCAACACTCACTCTCAGAACAAATTCACAACTCATTCATACATATTGCTATAAGCTTGCCCTTATTTTCACTGCTTTAAGTTCGCCATACAACTCTTAGGATCATGATAGGACTTTCTTAGCTTGTAATATAGGCTGAGGGTCAGGTAGGGTATATTAAGGTATACTTTAGTGACTTGTTGCACTCCTTGACATATCAGCTAAACGTACCACCTTTTTAACGTTTTATTTCGCCCAATTTCTCAATTTTCTTTTTATCTTGTTGTTTTCCCTTTCTTATCCTTATATGTAAGTGACTTTTCTTTTTTTTAGTCCCTTCTATTTTGTTCTTTCTTTCTCTTCATTCTTTCAACCCCACTTTCCGAAGTATTCCTTATAAAAAAACACCCTCAACTCATGACTTTGCCATGAGTCAAGGTTCACAATATCCACAATTGGGTCAGGGCCACGACAAGGTGGTTTTCTGCATTAGCCACCCTCAACTAATGCTTTTGGCATAAACTGAGATGCACATGTCCAAGGAGGGACTAGGGCCAACACATTGTTCCAAGAAAAGATCAGTTGGGGTGAAAAAGAAAGATATTTTTTAGGCTCAAATCATTTAGATCAATATAGGATTAACTTCATTTGATTTTTTTGTAGTTGGGCTTAAGATTGACTATTTCGAACAAAGACCTATAATCCTTTCCTAATTAATCATTTTGGCTTACTTTTAGCAAGACTAATCAGGCAAGTTCTAGCTCAGTCTAAATGGTGGATCCTACAAATTTTCCTAACACTCACATGACATTTATTACATTGCCAGATTATTAGACACCTAGTTCGAGTCTCAGATTCAAAGTCATGCAGTAGTGTATCTGTATGTCATGTATAGAGCCACACAATTATCTATTACTATGCCTAGTCATGCATCAT
Organism: Solanum lycopersicum; assembly: GCF_036512215.1. Taxonomy (NCBI): domain Eukaryota; kingdom Viridiplantae; phylum Streptophyta; class Magnoliopsida; order Solanales; family Solanaceae; genus Solanum; species Solanum lycopersicum. Next base: position 44,390,717 of record NC_090806.1, on the reverse strand, counting down.
TTTCATATCAGGATATCATATTTGTTTTAGCCATCATGCAATCTTTTGGGGAAAAAAAACAAAAGCGGGAAAACCCCAAAGAGGATCGTGAATTGGGTTACCCATACTTCACCCTAGCACTCATTTTCCATGTATTCCACCCCCAACAAAAAGATATGCAATTTTCCCCAATGCATAAAAAAATTGAAATACGAGAGTGGTAGTTGAGCTTCAAGTTTGTGTTGAAGCTCTTGCATTTGGACATGTGTTTGGAGGGGTTATTCGGGCAGCAAGTTGAGGTTTGAACATCAAAAAGGTATGGGTTCTCTTTTCTCTCGCTCCCTTTCCCAAGAGACCCCTTAAGGTTCAGAATATTCATTCCGAAAACTAGGATGGTTCCCCGTTGCATATCCCTGTCACTAGCTCCAATTGAAACATAGGTTGGTTATGTTTGCTGGTATAATACTAGGGATGAAACGTGTTTTTGTGATGATTTTGTGTTTATATGTATGTTTTGGATTATGTGACTTATGTTGATGTTTCAAAAATGTAACTACATGTGTATGTATTTGTTGTTGTGGCTATTGTTCATGGTTTAGGACTTGAAATGGAATGATAGTTCTTTATATTTCATGTACACATGTTGGTGTAAATGTGATGCTCATATGAGTTGAAATGCGTATGATTTGAGGGATAATCTCTTGGCTAAACGAATCCATGAAAATACACCTAAAACGTTCTAAATGCACTACGAAATTCCCCTAAGAACAAAGGTGTAACTTGATGAAAGGATGCTGAAAAGTTAAAAGAAACTTTCCAGCTTCTACTGATGATTTCGTTGAGCAAAGAGGGTTCAAAATGTTGAAAAAAAGAATCAAAACAAGTGAGGTCATGGAGGATTGAACTTGTGACCAATCCATGTTAAAAACCATGAAAATAAAGAAGGAAAAAGAAATGTAGTGAAGGGGATTCGAACCATGGGATTGGATGGACAATGTAACTTAAAAGAAAAAAAAAGAAATGAGAGGAGTGGATTTCGAACCCACCACCTCTCAATCAGATTTAAGGAAGAGTAAAATGAAAAAATTCAAATAAAATGCGAGGCGTGGGATTCGAACGCACGACCTCTAGGCAGTGAAGGAGAGTAAAGAAAATGAAAGAAGAGAAATGTGAGGCGTGGGAATCGAATCCACGACCTCTAGGCAGTGGAGGAGAGTTAAAGGAAATGAATGAAAAGAGTTGTGAGGCATGGGAATCGAACCCCCGACCTCCTAGGCAGATTTAAGTAGAAAAATTAAAAGAAATTAAAAAGGGGATGTGGTGGTTCGAACCCACAACCCCTCGACCAAAGGAAAGAAATTGAAAGGAAATGAAATAAAAATTAAATAAGGTTATGGGGGTTTAATCCTACATCCTCTTAGTTCCATTACAAAAAAAATGAAGAGAGAAATTAAGGGAAAAATAAAATGAAACCCTTGAGGCTCGAACTTGGGTCCTCAAGCCGTATGGATCAAACCAAAATGAATAGAAAAATGTTTAGCGTTGTTCAAGAGATTTGAAAACCGGATTCCCTTGCCCAAATTTTGTATTGATACATTAGTCATACATGAATTAAATGTTCAAGAATAACGTTTCATACTTAGATCGAAATCGAAATCTTGGCATACATACAAGATGCATAAGTCTTGTACTACATAACCTTAGGAAGATATGAGTCACTTAAACGAACAATGAATGAAACCTAACGTCTTGAATATATAGACCCATAAGTCTAGCATACATTTAAAAGTAAGTGAACCTAAGATATATGTATTGAAATGTTAAAACCCTAGAAGAGTCAAGTACGAGTGTAAAATAGAGTAAATGGCTAAGTCCACTGACATATGATGAAATGAACAATGAAATGGTGAAATGAACAAACAAATGATGAAATGAACAAAGAAATGATGAAACCCTAGAAGGGTTAAGTAACAGTGTGAAACACACCAAATGTCCAAGTGAATTGGCATATGATTAAATGAACATTCATGTAAAAAGGTTTGAGTAACTATGAAGAGTAAATGTGCTAATGATAGTGAATGTGGTGACAACATGATATTAGGCTAATGTAAAATATGAGAGCAATCTCAAATGAGCCTAAGTCAATGTTACCAAAACGTACTCACCTATGAGAGTGTAAAGTTGATGAAGAGATCAGTCTCTATGAAAACTCTAATGAAAGTATTGGGATTAACATACTTAATACTAATGATGAGATGAAAAATCATCTATTGAGATATTATTTCCTCATACTAGAAGCCAGCTTCCAGGACGTATTAGTTGAATGTAATGGAACTTTATATTGAGCATCGATATATTAGCTATGAGCGGTGATGCCTTCATTCGGGAAGGGCGGAGGTTCACGTACTTCTCATGAGATAAGACCGTCCGGCATGCTGGGTATGAGTCTCCTTATATCTCCTAGTCTTCGAACCTATACTGCCAATATAGGGATGTTGCGGGGTTCAATTCCCATGTACGCTAGCATTTTTTGGGTAACTTTGGTCACTGATTCCACCTTTTTCTGGTATGGGGTTTCATGACACTAGATATAATGATGCTCACATTATCTATGATGCTCACATGATCTATGATACCAAAGGTGTTAGGATAGCATAATAAATGAAGTGAGTTAGATTCAAGTAATGACATTAGGTCATTCTTGGTCTTTGCACAACGAACCCGATAAAAGTATTAAACTGCATCCTAGGTATAGCTGGTGTTTATACTGGCCCATGAATGAAATGAAATGAAGTACGTATGAATGAACAAAGTGTACTCTGTGTTTGCTAAAGCAGACTCCCTACTTGAGGTCCCATATGTTAAGTCATCATTTTCGGGAAGTCTTAATGTAATGTCTATGATTACATGGTCTCATGGCATACGAATGAATGATTTGAACAACATTATGTGTTATACGAATTATGATATTGCTATGCTTATGCTGTTGTGTGTTATGTGCAAAAAGTTAAGCATGATGATGCATTCTACTCTCATGGAATAACTTTCCAAATCCAAATTTGGAAATCTCATCAACTTTCCTAATTCAAATTTGGAAAGCTCATTCACATTCCTTATCTAAATTTGGCAAGTCCACTAACTTGACCTTCTATAATTATGTTGTTTGGAAAGAGCTAATCTTACTCATGCATGTCCTTGGTGTGTGCTTACATATACCCATACTTAGTACAATTGTGTACTAACCCTATACAACTCTAAACTTTTAGGTGTAGGCACAGGTGGATGCTAGAGCTACACGATCAACGCTGTAGTTATCCAGACGTCGAGCATTCATCCGGACTTGGTAGGACCTCATGCATTCGAAAATGCTTGACTATTTACATTCTAGCTTAGTTGTAGGATTGAGCTAGTGGAGTATGTTCCACTAGCGTTTCTTTCCCGTGTTTGTTCAGACATTTTATTGGTTGATGGTGAACAATAACGTATGTAGTAGAATGTTTAGTTAGCATGTTAAGAAACAAAAAGTTCAAATTTTCCGCTAAAAATAACATAGATAAAGTCAGAATGACGTATGTAGGCTTGTCTGCGACCTCTAAGAGGTCAACAATGCCAGTCTCGTCTGGGGTCTAGATTTCAATTGTGATAGTAATAAAAAACAATAACTCATTGGGTTGTGCGGGATAGAGAATGTAATGAGTAGTTAGACCCGATAATTGTAGGTGTCGACATATGAAACATATGGTCATAGTATTCTTTAAGGGCCCTGCTAGAACCTTATCGAAATATGCTTTCAGTTATTTCATATAGGATTTAATCGATTCACTAATCAAATGATATTAAACATATCGTCTTACATACATAGTTTCACATTACGTATATATTATGACAACTTGACAACCTCTTGGACCTACCAAAATTATACGCCTATTACTTCATTTAAAAGTAAAATGGTTAACTGCCTGCGACACTAGTACACATTATAAAATTGTCAACTTCGTAATACACAAATAACACAAATTCCAAACCTGACAGAAGTACCTTCAGGACTGTTAAAAAAATCAGGGAAGTTCACTTGAAGAAGGCTCCTAAAACAAGTGCTATGCTTAGAAAAATGTCCTTTTAATGAAAAATTTGACCTATTAGGATGACTAAATATTAAGAATTATAAAATCATCACACCATATTTGCACCAAGGTCAAACGCAAAATCCAGACAAAACTAGAGAAGGCATTTCAAACAAGGGAAAAAATAATTTCATTGACTAATCAAATTGAAGATGGACTTTGTCATGAATTACAAGTGAATAAACGGAAATCGTGATTAAATAAACAAATATAATGGAGGGGAATCCATATGAAGAATTCTTCTCAATACATAAAGAACATATAAACTTTGAAATCTACATATATGCATAGCAGCAAATGCTTCATTAGATCAAAGGGTGTGTAACAAATCGTCAGTGGATTAGGTCATGATAATTTGGGTAGACAGAAACAATCCAAATAGACTTTTTGAAAGAGATATTGTAGTAACAAACTTTCACGAAAAAAAAATTGAGTAAAACATTATTATATTTGTTATGATCCGCTTCAATATCCAATCATTCTACCTAAAGGAGAAGGAAGTTTGCATCAAGGAATACAAAAATGTCGCATACATATCAGCAAAAAACAATATACAAACATATTAAATTTTAGAATCTGCAAGATTAACATACACAGCTGCAGCTGGGATGTTTTCCAATGAAGAACAAGGAAAGCACCTTTCAATATAGACAACAATAATATAAATTCATTATACTATTGTAAGACCTCATAAACGACTTAGGTAAAATAGAGCCTAAAATTGTTGTAATAATGCTATAAGGTCCTAAATTGGTATATAATATGATATAGATGTAGTTTCTAATAGTTTAGGTACATTGGAAGTCAAACGTTAAGGAACGACTAAGACGTTCGACGACTAAGTTACCTATGTGTCTCATATGTGGTTTTATGTGTGTATTTGTATTTCATGGGGTTATAAGGTACTAAAAATGATTTATTATAGTACATATAGTCAGTGTGTCAAGTTTCATGATGTTTGGATGTCAAACGTCCAACAACGTCCATGACTTTCGAAAATGATTCCTTGAAATGACCTTGTGTTTCTAGCCATGTTTTGTCGAGTTTTACGTGTTCGCTTTGGATGAAAGTCATCTGAGAGGTTCTAAACATGTATAATATAATTTTTGCATTGGGAACGTCTTGGAAAACATTCCCAAGAACCATCTAAGGTTCCTTGAGGAAGGACCTTTCATGGTGCCCAAGATTGTCCAAGACAGCCCAACTACAAAAGGGAGTCGACGCCCATTGGGTCAATCGATGCCCCATAGGTGAGGTTCCATCGATTGACACTTATGTTTGGGGGATAGGAATCCCAAGATAGGTCTCAATACCGGACCTCGAACCAAGAAGGTGGTCCGTTGGTGAAGGCACGTACCGTCAATGGGCAACCGTCGATGGGTCTGCCTCCCTGCACAAGTTCATCATAAGTTGAGGGGTGAACTTTTAGTTTCAATCCAGATCCAAATAAGAGAATTTGCAGTTCCTTAAGGTTATTTTGTGTATTCTAAGTGTGTTTATAATCCTAAAACACTAAGAAGATTTATTCTTCAAAAATCAAAATCCAAATCCCTTGGATATCTCTTTAGAACTCCATTGGAGCCAAAACTCAAGGAAGGGCTTGGATTGACAAATTGAGTGAAGATTCATCATCAATTGAATAATTAGATTCATCTTAAAATTGAATAATTAGATTCATCAAGGTATGGATTTTGATCCTTTAAACTTCTCCATCAAGGAGCCCAACTTCCAAAGATGTTTTCTAAAGTTTTCAAGTTGAATTGACCAATTTACTGATTTATTCCATGGGTTCTTGCATTAATGGATTCTAAACATTGAATAATGATTGAATTGTTATTGTATTGATGATTTTAAACAAAAATAATTTATGAACCCATGAATTGGATGAACCCTAGTTTTTTACTAAGTTATGGGTTACTTGATATTTATCTAATGTTTATGAATTCTAATATATTTTAATATAGGCTATTTATTTATGTAATAATTTTAGTGAATTAATATCTAGGTTGTTTTGGATTTATGATTATGTAGTAATTTTCCTAGTGTCCTGAATATTGTTACAATTATGTTGAAATGTTGGTAAAGGATATGGGTAAGGGTCTTGTGATATTCAATTGGGTGATTTGGATTTAGTTTGAAGTATTGAGAAGGGAGTGGTGGTAATATTCCCTATTTAATTTATTTTATGACAATTAGACTTTAATTATGATGTGATTAGTATGGTCCACTTATGGTGGCAATGTTATGTGCTTTACTTGCAATTGATGTGGCCTTGTCAGCGTTACTTTATGCAATATGATGATCATGGCCTTCTATGAAATACTTGGAGTATTATGATCATTTATATTATTGATATTATATATGATCATATCTATCTATATGTGAAGTAATGTGAAAGTACATGCTCTTTCTATGTATGTTAGGAAATCATGTAGACTACAACTATGTGCTTATTTGTGTAGTCTTAGGGTTAATGCATGGTTGTTCCTACTTGACTATATGAGTGTATAATGGTTATATTGATGATGATATTGTAGTTTATAGGATGACTTGAAGATGATAAGAGTTATTTCTATGTGCTTTTAGAATGACATGTATTACGAGTTAAAGTGAAATATGTGTTGCCTTATCTTGGTTGACTTGTGTACCTTGATTGATGTATGTATTAATATGAATATGTGATTTCCTGACTTAGGATGTTAAAGTCTCTTATTCTTGTATGTATGAATGACATGTGACCTTAAATGAAGTTAAGAGGGTTGTTTATGTGAAACCTTGAACCGAGTGGTAAGGTTTTGAATGTTGAAGTTGTAAGTTGTAATGGTATCCTTCAAAGTAAAGGAATGATAGACTTAAGGTTAATTTTCTGGAACAAAATCATATTAATCCTTATAAAAGTCATGATGAGCTTTTTTCGCCATTGTGAGGTAGCCCTAATGGACCTTTCTTTGGTAGGGTAAATGTGATTGGGTCATGAACATGATATGGAATCCCTTTATGTGAACCTTTAATGTAAATTACTCTATGAGAAAGAAGTCTAGCATAGAGTGAGTATGGTAAGGGAAGTATTTCTATTTAAAGAATGAGACTAGATTATAAAGCATTCCCTTCATATTCCTTAACCATGTGCCTACATGGGATATGTCTAAGTTCTACTATTGGCAAGTTGAACACCCTCATTGGAGTAGGTTAGAACTTTGGATTCAATGTTTTGCTATCATTGTCTATATCGATTAATGTGTATTAGCATCATATGGGATACCTACTAGCATTAGAGAAGTTCTATGAAGTTTAGGTGGTGGTATGGGACTACCTAGACATTGCACAATAGGCTTTGAAGGTGTTAGTTAGAGTCCCTAGGTCTTGTACAAGACCATTACTTGAATGTACTTTATGTGTGTTAAATGAATAAGTACTTACCGAGAGTAGTTAAGCGTTTCCTAGTTAAGGTATGAATGGGCATAGGAATGATCACTTCGTATCTTGCCTAAATGAGTCTTAACAATGACTCTGGTTTGGAAATTGGTTGATTATGTGTACATGATATAAACTTAGGAAGTGTTAAGTATTATTTAGTTAGTCTTGAAGAGGTCAATCATTGACATTATTTTCTTGATTTACTTAAGTAAGTCTTTTGATAGCCCGTGGTAAGAGAATGTCCTATTATCTCAATGTTGGTGTGTTTGATATCTTGTAATTGTGTATATGCCTTATTATAAGTGGTTTTTAGGGTGATTTAGGTATGCTTATGGAGGTTGTATTGGCGGTCTCTCTTTGTGTTTCTTAAGTGAGGCTTATAATAGCATTTAGTGCGATGACTACATGTTATAAAGTGCCTAAGGATGAAGTAGAACAACTTTACTGTACAGTGAGTTGAGCTCACTGTTAAGTTGGCTCAAAATGGACTAAATTGATTAACTGTTATTGTATGTGTTTCTAAGTTGTTAAATGTTGCTCTTGTGATTTTAGTATGATTTTAAATGAAATGATGCAGATTTATAATAAATGTCCGTTTTCATGATTTTCATGCATTATTCCATACTAAGTACATGTAGTTGTATTAATCCATGCTTTTATCTATCTCTACAGTTGTTGGTAGGTGAGGAGCATTTGGGAAGCAAGGCTTGGATCATTGCATCATTCAAGTGAAGTTGAAGTATGTCCTCATTTGATTTGAGGGCATAGATGTCTTTTATGTTTCTCATTGAAGTATTGTAATAGTATATGTATTTTTATATAACTATTGTGTATGAGCCGTGTCCGAACTATTCTCATGTCTGAAGTTTGATGAGATTAAGACTTAGTATTTCCTATGAATTTCTATGAAAGAGTTTTTAAAGACTATGAAGTATGTTTGTCAAAAGTTTTAATTACGCACTACTTTTCATTATGTTTCTGCGATGAATGATGTGTAAGGTGTTGACAAGACCTTCGAGAGGTCAAGTACGCCAGTTGCAACCTGAGATTAAGCCTAAATTTTAGGCTGTGGTTTCGTGATTTGACAACAACCATATTACTGGTTTATACGTAAAATATATTGTTACTACTAACATTATAGGCATGTGTTATCTAAGTTTAATTCATAACAATTGATGTAGTGTTAAGCCGCGAAAGAAAAGGATGTATTTCATTTAGGGAGTACTACTATTATAGGCTATGTAACACTTCGATAATACAAGACGTATCTAAATGCCTAACATAAGTGTAATGAGGTCTAGAAACTGTTTTAAGTATTTTAATGAATATAGGTCATTTAGGAAGTCGAGGAATCAAAACGTCCTAGAACACCTATGATGTCCAGAAACTAGTTTTAGGATGTACTTGCATGTTGAAGCCTATTTGACTAGCTTTTAGGAGTCTAAAACCCATTAAAATTGGTGGAATGGTAGCTAATATGTGCTTGAGTTAATTCATGATCGAAACGTCCGGGTACGACTTCTCAAGGACCAACATAGGGCCCTTGAGGAGGACCCTTGGAGGTTGGTGTCAACACTACCTGGGTAGTGTGCACCCATGAAAGGGCAATAAACGGGGCGTGTGTTGATCCATGGGGCGTCGATCCCAACCGTCGACGAACACTTAGCCATTTTTTTGGAGGCCCTCACCTGAACAGTCTCTGACAAGAACGAGGGATGTGTAGCACGGAAGGGAACATTGACCGTTGACTCACAGACGGACTGTCGATCAGGGTATCGTCTTTGAGGGTCCATTTTCCTGCACGTTTTACGTTAAGTCCTAGCTAATTAATTAAGTGGTTCGGTTGTTAGTTAGGGGATTAGGGAAACATAATTAACTTATTGGGAGACTTTCATATATAACCACTTAAAAATAATAAATTTCTCTCCACAACTATAGTTTGATAATTACAATTTGTAGCAACATGTTTTATTGATGAGAGAGGCTAGCGAGACTAGAAAAGAAAGGAGAGAGGAGAGAGGAGAGAGAGGGGGAAAAGATATGAGAAAGTTGAATTGTATTTTTATATTTGTTAGATAGTGGTATATTATACATATGTATTTGTATAAATGGCAAGCGAGATAAGGAGAGGAAGGAGAGAGGCGATCTAGATTGAGAGAGGAAGGAGAGAGGTGAGCGAGAGAGGGCAGAGAGTCGGAGAGAGGTTAATTGTATATGTATATAGGTTAAGAAAATGTATATTATACATATTTATTTGTATATCATACCTAGTTATACATATACAAACATGACGAATGATACAACCTCGAAGTCAACCTACATAATTAATGTATGATGTTAGTGGCGAGTGGTAATTATAGCAAACTATCGATATCGTGAGTAACTAAATCATATAAGTTTTCTTAGCCGCATAATTTTCCCTACCTTAATTAACCCCCCATATAAAGACCCCAACCTCATTAGTCTAATTACTGCTCTCAAAACAAACTCTCTTCCTTCTCTCTTCGTTTTCTCTCTATTGGAAGACACCATTTAAGACGAGCTATGGGAGGGATTTAATGGCTTTAAAGGGAAGATTTCACCATTAAATCTTAATCACATGTTGAGGAATGTAATCTAATTCACCTTTGAGATCTCTTTCGTCAAAGGAATCCTTCAAATTATTTGAAAAAGTTGGGTTTTCATGTGGGTTCTTCTCAATCTCGAAAATTATGTTATGAATTGGTTTGTTTATGGTTTTTATTGGATAATATGAATATATTAACATGTATTCTAACTTAATTATGATATATGTTTTGTGTAGTTTGTAGAAGATGATCCTTAACTCTTAACCCTAGGTTGGATTTTGACATGAATTAGGTTGAAATTGGTTTAGTTGACTTGGTTATTGGTTGAATTTCTATTAAATGATGTTTTACACTAATTATGAACATAATAGAGTGAATTGTAGTCTTTCATGCCAGTTCTTGAGAAGATTTTCTAGGTTAGGAAGTGAATTGACATAAGTATCTTGTCTTAAGCTATGATCTAGTGTTGAATTGTGATGTTGTGATTCTCCTAGCCTTGTTATCATGTGGATTATTGATTTATGATGATGTAAACCCAAATTAGTTTTCATTGAGTGTTTATGGTAAGACCTTGCTGATGAACTATGAAGAATACTTGGTAAGTCTTATGATCTCTATCCTTTACTTAAAATTGTGGTTAATTATGACTAAGTCATGATGTGATATTGGAGTATGACTTGTATTAGGATTGATACGGTGGTATGATATTGAATTGAAATGTCTTGATTTTTATTGTGAGTTTTTGTCTTAAGATGTAAATATTACAAGGAGGGTGAACAATTTACCAATGTGTCTTATCATGATATGAAATGCTACTGTGTTAACCCCACCTTATCAATTGTAATGAAAAGACTTATACTCATGAAATTCTTATTAAGCTATGATGATGATGATGATGTTATACAAGAGTTACACCCTAGGACATAAACTAAGTTGTGATTGATAATTAAAGGCTTAAAGACATTTCAAAAAGGGACTCTAGCTTATATCTGAAAGAACAAGCGTGGGGAGTGTCCCTTCCCACATAGGGAAGGTAGCATAACTAAAGTAATCTTGATATTGGATACTTCAATGCATATAGCATAAAGAGGGGCCCAACTATATCTCCTAGTTTTTGAACTATGTTGCTCCCATAGGAATACTAGGTAGTGGATCCACATAGTTGCTAGTTTTTATATTTTTGTACTACATTGACAAGTAGCCCGCCTTTTTTTGATGTACGGTTTTATGACACTAGATTGCACATTAGCTCATATGGTCTATGTCGGTAGGGCAAGATGTTCCCAAAAAGGTAAAATTGATTAAAGGATTGAACTCTAACTAGGATAACCTTAGGGGTCTATCATAGTCTATGTAGGGGTATGTGACTCTACCTAAGCATTTCACTAGTTATCTTTGAGGGGAGTCTTAGAAGGATGTTCTTCTGTATGATTATGCTTATAATGATATATGATATGACTATGATGAACTTGTGCATTGTCGATACTATATGTAGATTAGTTCACTTATCAATATGTGTTGGTTTATATGGTTAAGGTAAGATGATATGTGAATCTAAATGTTATGTTATGTTAAGTAGGATGTTAGTCATGATTTTTTTGGGTTACTTGATCTTATGGGTCTTTGCTTGGTCATTGCACTTGTTGACTGTATAGGGGTTCATGGGTACCTGTCTTGCTTTGTTTATAATGAAATGTACTATTATTCATGCTTATTGTTAATATGACTTAATGATACAGTTACTTGAGTATGTATCTACTTATATGGTATGAATTGTTGACTTGACTAGACTTGATGTTATAGTTATTGTGATGAACATGCCTATAACTTAATCAATATGAAATCTTGATTGGTATGGTCTTGTTGAATGTGCATAAGGTTTTTTAACTAAAAAATGCATACTTTAACAAATGTCCCTTTTTCTTAGATTTTTTTTTCAAGAATGTGTGCATATGGTCCCATACGTAGTCTGAGTTGTGTACTAACCCTATTTCTTCCTTTTCCCCAACATTTTAGGTTTCGGTCGTTGAATTATTTTAGGCGACTTGAAGAAGACTTGGATCCTTTGATCATCCAAGTAGGGTAGTTCCTAATTATCCAAGAGTGATGCCGATATCGTGCTTATGTTGTTATTTTATTTCTAAGAGTCTTATATTCTATATCCTTTCTTTTGAGTACGGATTGTATAAATCCTATATGTGCCTCTCTCTTTACATTGATGTATGGGCTATCCCAAATTGATAATATATATATATATATATATATATATATATATATAAATAAATAAATATATATATATATATATTTATATATACATATATTTATGTGCAATAAAAGTAGAAGGCTATGTAACCTTCCTATACGAAGGGTCCATGTATACTCGATATATATATGTTATGTGTATGTAGAGGTCTACGTAAACGTCCAAGTAGAAGTAATGAAAAGTTTCAAATTTTCCACTAAATTTGACCTATGAATGTAATGATGTGAACTAATAAGCTAGTTCATTGTCAAAGAGGACGGCGACGCCGGTTACGTCTAGGGGATAAACCCGGATGTGACAAACGTGGTATTAGAGCATGAGATTGAATTATCTTAGATTCAATGTCTCTCTTGACCACGTTTATGTATGTTCATATTCATAATTGTTAAGCGCGCCACACTTATGAATAGTAACCTACGTGATGCCTAGGAAACTCACTTTGTTGGAAATCTAATATCGTGCCATTAGAGTATGCTTATGGTGTGCTTTTGCATATAATACTATTGTTGTGATTATAGGAAAAATGAACACTCGAATGAATGCGGCACGAAGGCTTGAACAGGAGATTGCAAACACATGACCTCCTCCCCATAGTGATCAAGTTCCTCCTCTTGAATAAGATGCTAATGTTGAACAAGCTCTAATCAATCCTCCACCTTTGACGGGTGGTGATATAAGGTCTACCCTTATCCAATTGCTACCATGGCCTCCTATCTAAGGGACTTCACTCGGATGAACCCTCCTACCTTCTAAAGGTCTAAGGTTGAAGATTTTCCCTAAGAGTTAATCAATGAGGTCTATAAGATACTATTGGTTCTGGGGTTGTCCACAAGTGAGCAGCTCTGAGTTGGACATTTATCATCAAGTATGGTTTGTCCAATAGAAAGATAATAGGCCATTGAGGGGTGGTCCGGTGACTTAGGAGATCTTCAAGATGGATTTTCTTGATTTGTTCTTTCCTAGGGATATGAGAGAAGCTAAAGTGGTGGAGTTTATCAACCTTCACCAAGGTGGTAGGAGTGTTCATGAATACTCCTTGAAATTCACTAAATTATGGAAATATGCTTCTTCTTTGGTTTTCGATCCTAGAGATAAAATGAGCCTCTTTGTGACGGGGGTGTCAGATGATTTGCAAAAGGAGTGTCATTCGGATATGCTACATGAGAGAACATTTCTCCTCTTATGGTTCATGCCAAATGTGGAAGAGACAAGGGCTAAGAGGAAGAGTATAGATGCTAAGAGGGAAATATCTTTTGATGGAGGTTCTTCAATGAATAGGCTTCAGATTTAAGACAAGCCTAGATTTAAGAAGCGGGTTTCTAATCAAGTTCCTTCTAAGTTCCCTAATGAAAGTGGTGATAGGGTGTCTAACCCTAAGCCTCTGAAGGGAAAAGGTACTAGTTTACCTACCGAGAAGACAACTTGTCGAAAGTGTGGCAAGAAGCACTATGGTGATTGCCTTAAGGGGATGGATAATTGTTTTGGTTGTGGTAAAGTGGGCACAAGGTGAGGCATTTCCCTAATGTGAGGGGTCAATAAAAGGGTAGTGTAACAGTGGGCACAAGGTTAGGGATTGCTTTAATGTGAGGGATCAAGACAAGAGTAGTGGTCAAGCTCAAGCAGGTAGTTCAAATGAGGCTCTAAAGAAGAAGCGCTTCTATGCTCTCCTCTATAGGGGTGAATAAGATACTTTCTTCGACGTGGTGACCGGTATGTTGAAAGTCTTCTCTACTGATGTATGTGCCTTACTTGATCGTGGAGCCACTTTATCGTTTGTTACCCCTCTAGTAGCAAAAAAGTTTGACATTTTGCCTGATATTTTACATGAACCTTTTATAGTGTCTACTCTGGTGAGTGACTCGGTTGTTGCAAAAAGGGTGTATATAAATTGTCCTATAATGTTGCCCAATAAAGTTTCTGATGTTGAACTAGTAGAACTCGATATGCTTGATTATGATATTATATTGGGTATGGATTGGTCGCATTCTTCTTTTGCTTCTATTCATTGTTGGACAAGGGTTGTAAAGTTTACCTTTCCAAATGAACCCGTTCTAGAGTGGAAGGGGGGAAACTCTTTTCCTAGGGGTCATATAATCTCTTGTATAGAAGCATGAAAAAATGATCTCTAAAGATTTTCTATACCTAATTGTAATAGACCAAGATCTAGACTCCGAAATTCCTCCTATTGAGTCGGTCGCCGTAGTGAGTGAATTTCCCGAGGTCTTTCCTAATGATCTTATTGATATTTTTCCCGACGGGAAATTGATTTTGATATCAATTTTCTACCAATAGAAATTCCATTTCAATTCCCTCCTTATCAGATTGATACGACCAAATTGAAAGAGTTGAAGTCACATCTCAAAGATTTACTAGACAAAGGCTTCATAACACCTTGTATTTCTCCATGGGGTGCTCCTATTTTGTTTGTGAAGAAGAAGGATGGGTCCTTAAGAATGTGTATTGATTACCGCAAACTCAATAATGTCACAATTAAGAACAAGTATCCTCTCCCTCAGATTGACAACTTGTTTGATCAAATCCAAGGGAAAAGCTACTTTTCTAAGATTTACTTGAAGTCGGGATATCACATACTTGGGGTGATAGGTTAGGATATACTAATGATGGAATTTAGGACAAGATATTATAAAAATGAGTTCTTAGTAATGTCCTTTACTCTCACTAATTCTCCGACGGCATTTATGGACCTTATGAATATGGTCATTTCGAAATTGGCTAGATTCATTTATCATTGTCTTCATTAATGACATCATGGTATATTATAAGAATGAGGGTGAGAAGATGAACCATTTGAGGGTGGTGTTGCAAGTACTTAAAGAACATCAATTGTTTTCCAAGTATAGCAAATGTGAGTTTCTGTTAAGTTCGGTGACATTTCTTGGTCATATCATCTCCAGTGAGGAAGTTAAGGTTGATCCAATGAAAATGAAGGCAGTGAAAAATTGTCCTATACCACTGACACCAACTGATATTAGGAGTTTCCTGGGTTTATCGGGTTATTTGCATCTCTCTGACTGCTTTAATCCAAAAGTGTAAGAAATTTAAATGGTCGGAGGCATGTGAGAGAAGTGTTCAAATGTCGAAAGATAGCCTTACTTACGCTCCGGTGTTAACTTTACCAGAGGTTTCAAACAAATTTGTTGTGTATCGTGATGCATCCCTAGTGGGTTTGGGGTGTGTGCTTATGCAACATGGGAAGGTGATAGCCTATATTTCTAGGCAACTTAATGTGTATGAGCGAAACTGTCCAACTCATGATCTTGAGTTACCGGCCGTGGTTTTTGCCTTGTAAATATGGAGGCATTACTTATATGGTGTGCATGTTTATGTCTATACCGACCGTAAGAGTCTCCAATATGTGTATATCCAAAAGGAGTTGAATCTCTGACAATGAAGCTGGTTAGAGTTGTAGAGAGATTATGACATGAGTGTCCTCTATCACCCTGCAAGGCCAACGTGGTTGCGGATGCTCTAAGTCATATGAATATGGGTAGTGTATCTCACATAGATGAAGCCAAGAAATACCTATTAAAGGATGTTAATAGGTTGGCTAGGTTTGGTGTGAGGTTGGAAGATTCTCAAGTGGTGGATTCATGGTATATTACTCTGATTCATCATTGGTAGTTAAGGTGCAGTCGAAACAACACCTTGATAAATCATTGATGGAGTAGAAGGAATCGGTCCTTGGCGAGCTTAATAAGGCATTGTCCTTAGGGGGAGGGATAGTATTTTCAGATACCAAGAAAGAATATGTGTTCTTAAGGTAGATGAGTTGGGGAGCCGTAACCTTGAAGAAGCCCATGGGTCCTGTTACTCCATTCATCTGGGTGCAACAAAAATGTACCATGACCTTACGGAAGTATTTTGTGGGAAGGTTTGAAGAATGACATAGCGGAATTTGTTGCTAAGTGTCCTAATTTCCAACAAGTAAAATCCAAACATCAAAAGCCTGGTAGCTTACTACAAGAAATCCAAGTTCCTACTTAGAAGTGGGAAGACATCAATATGGATTATGGTCGTGGGTTTACCTCCGACTCAAAGTCAATATGACTCATATATGGGTGGTTGTGGATAGGTTGACCAAGTCCACGCACTTTATTCCCGTCAAGTCTACTTATTTGGCGGAATATTATGCTAGGATCTTCATAGGTGAGATTGTGTGTCGACATGGTATTTTATTATCCATGATATCGGATCGCGATGCGCAATTCATATCTAGGTTTTGGAGGTCATTCAAAGAAGGGTTGTGTACTAAGTTGAAGTTGAGTACCTCTTTTCATCCCCAAATGGATGACCAAGCAGAGCATACTATTCAAACCCCTGAGGATATGCTTAGGGCTTTTTTTTAATTTCAAAGGACATCGGGATAAGCATTTTCCTTTGGTGGAGTTTTCTCATAATGATAGTTTTCATTCATCCATTTATATGACTCCCTATGAAGCTTTATATGGTAGAAGGTGTAGGTCTCCTATTGGATGGTTTGAAGTGAGAGAGTCTTCGCTTCTTGAACCGATTTGGTTTATAAGACTTTGGAGAAAGTTCTTATCGTAACGAACCGGTTGCAAATGGCCTATAGTCGGCAAAAGTCTTATGATGATCATAGGAGAAGGGATTTGGAGTTTAAAGAAGTTGATAAGGTGTATTTGAAAGTTTAAACTATGAAATGGGTGGTTAGATTTGGAAAGAAAGGGAATTTGAGTTGTCGTTATGTGGGTTCCTATGAAATCTTGCAAAGGTTGGTAAGGTTGCCTATGAATTGAACCTTCTTAGTGAATTGGCTTCGGTTCTTCCGATTTTCCATGTTTCCACGCTTAAAAAGTGTATTGTTGATCCCGAGTCTATTCTTCCTATTGAGGGTCTTGGTGTGAAGGATAACCTCTCTTGTGAGGAAGTTCCGGTTCAAATTCTTGATAGACAAGTCAAGAAGTTAAAGAATAAAGAGGTGGCTTCCGTAAAGGTGTTATAGAAGAATCACTTAGTTGAGGGTGCAACATGGGAGACCGAGGTCGACATGAAGTCCCGTTATGCTCATTTATTTGATAATTAAGGTTAAAATAATGACTAAAAATTAAAGTTTCTTTGATTTAGGTGAAGTCTTGAAAAATGTGCATTTTTGAATAGTCTTACAGTGAAGTAGTACATTTGAACTTGAAATTTTGTTGTTTGGCTTGTTTGAGTTATCTTTTACATTTTGATATGGTGGGACTTTCGGAAAATATATGCAGCATGTTGATAAGTAGAACTTTGGCATAATTGACTCATGTAAACCATGTTGAGATTATGTTGTTGTTGTGAGAAGGATATTCCTCATAATATAATGTTGAGCCTTATGTGTGGTAATTGAAGTTTTGAATTACCTTGTGTAAGTGATATGATTGATATTGTTATGTATTTTTGTTGGTTGGGCTGCTAGTATTGAGTCTATTCCTTCTTTTTAAAGATTTTTAGTGTCATTAGGGAAGAATGTTTCTAGGGGACGGGGGGATAGTGTAACACTTCAAAAATCCAAGACGTTTTTTAAATCCTAACATGTGTGTCATGAGGTCTAAACACTGTATTATGACCTATTATAATGAATATAGGTCATTTACGAAGTCTATGAATCAAAACGTCCATGACGTTCTGAAACTAGTTCTAGGAGGTACTAGCATACCCAAACCTATATGACTAGATTTAGGAGTCAAAAATCCATGAAACTTAGTGGAAGGTAGCTAAGATGTGTTTATTTTAATTTATGGTCGAAACGTCTAGGTATGAGTCCCCAGAGACCAACAAAGGTCCCTTGAGGAAGACCTTTGCACGTTGGTGTCAACACTGTCTGGGCAGCGTGCACCCATGAATGAGCAATAGACGGGGGGCGTGTGTTGATTCACGGGGAATCGATTGCAACCTTCATCAAACACTTATCCATTTTGTTAGAGGCCATCACCTGCACAATTTCTGACAAGAACGACAGATGTGCAGCACCTAAGGGCACACTGACCGTCGACTCAAAGATGAACCGTCGATTGGGGTCTCGTCTGTTAGGGTCCATTTTCCTTAAGTTTTAATTTAAGTCTTAGATAATTAATTAATTTCTTTGGAGGTTATTAAGGGTATTAGGGAATCCTAATTAACTTATGTAACTCCCATATATAGACTCCAACCCCATTATTCAAATTACAACTCTCAAAACAAACTTTATTCCTTTTCTCTTCTTTCTCTCTCTAATGGAAAAAACCATTTAAGAGTAGCTAGGGTAGGGTTTCAGGGCTTTTAAGGGACGATTTCACCATTAAATCTTTATCAAACATTGAGTTATGGGATCTAATTCACCTTTGAGACCTCTTTCATCAAAGTATTTTCAAAAGTTGGGTTTTCATGTGGGTTCTTCTCATTCTCGAAAATTATGTTATGAATTTGTTTGGTTATGGTTTCTATTGGATAATATGAATATATTAACATGTATTATAACTTAATTATGATATATCTTGATGGTTTGGTATAGTTTGTTTATGATGACCCTTAACACATTAACCTTAGGTTGGGTATTGACATGAATTAGGTTGAAATTGGTTCAATTGACTTTGTTATTGATTGAATTTATGTGATGTTGTTACACTAATCATGAACATATAAGAGTGATTAGTAGTCTTTCATGCTATTTCTTGAAAAGATGATCTAGGTTATGAAGTGAATTTACCTAAGTATCTTTTCTTAACTTATGATCTGGTATTGAATTTTGATGTAGTGATTGTCCTAGACTTGTTATCATGTTGATTATTGACTTATGATGATGTATAACCAAATTAGGTTTAATTGGGGGTTTATGGTAAGATATTAATGATAAACTACGAAGAAGACTTGGTAAGTCTTGTGATCTCTATCCTTTACTTCAAATTGTGGTTAATTATGATTAAGTCATGATGTGATATTGGAGTATGCCTTTTATTAGGCCTTATAGGGTGGTATAATATTGAATTGAAATGTCTTAATTTTGATGGTTAGGTGTTGGCTTAAGATGTAAATGTTATAAAGAGGTTTAATGATTTACCAATTTGTCGTATCATGATATGAAATGCATATGTGTCAACCTCACCTATATGAATTATAACGAAAGGACTTATACTCATGCAATTCTTATTGAGATATGATGATTATGATGTTATACAAGGGTTATACACTATGACCTAAACTTAGCTATGATTGATAATTAAAGGCTTAAAGTTATTTCAAAAAGGGACACTAGCTTAGCACCGAGTAAACTAGAGTGATGAGTGTTCCTTCGCACACAGGGAAGGTAGAATCACTAAAGTACTTTTGAGATTGGAGACTACAATGCATGTAGCATAAAGAGGGTCCCAACTATATCCCGTAGTTCTTTAACTTTGTTGCCCCATAGGAATACTAGGTAGTGTATCCACATAGTTGATATGTTCTTATTTTGGTACTACCTTGGCAAGTAGCCCGCCTTCCTTCGGTGTAGGATTTTATCACACAGGATTCCACATTAGCTCAAGTGGTATACGTCGCTTAGGAAAAGATGTTCCCAAAAGGTATAATGAATTAAAGAAATGAACTCTAACTAGGAAAAACTAATAGGTCTAAGCTTGATCTAGTAAGGGTATGGGACTCTACCTAAGCATTGCACTAGTAAGCCTTGAGGGGAGTCTTAGGAGGATTTTGTTATGTATGAAAATGCTTATAATGATATAAGATATGTATGTTATTAACTTGCACATTGTTGCTACTATATGTATACTAGTTCACTTATGAATATGTGTTTGTTTATAGGGTTAAAGTAAGATGATATGTATATCTAAATGTCATGTTATGTTAAGTAGGATGTTAGTCATGATTCTTGTTCGGTTACTTGAATGAGTAAGGTTATGGGGATTTGATTGGTCATTGTACTTGTTGACTTGATATGGGTTCGTGGGAAATTATTTAGTTTTGTTTATAATGAAATGTACTCTTATTAATGCTTATTTTTAATATGACTTGATGATAGAGTTACTTGGGTATGTATCTACTTTTATGGTATGAATGGTTCACTTGACTAAAATTTATTTTATAGTTATTGTGATCAACATGTCTGTGACTAAATGAATATGCAATCTTGATTGGTATGGTCTTGTTGAATGTGCATAAGGGTTTTAAAATGAAAAATGCATACTCTATGAAATGGCCCTTTTTCTTAGCATGTTTTTCAAGTATGTGTGCATATTGTCTCATACTTAGTACAAGTGGCGTACTAACCTCATTTCATCCTTTTTCCCAACATTTTAGGTTCCGGTCGTTTAAGTTCTTTTGAAGGCGACTAGAAAAAGACATGGATCCTTTGATCATCCAAGTAGGGTAGGTCCTCATTTTTCGAGGGTGATGCCAATATCAAGCTTATGTTGTTATTTTAGTTTTAAGACTCTTATATTCTATTTCCTTTCATTTGAGTACGGATTATATAAAGCCTATATGTTGCTCTCTTTACATTGAAGTGTGGGCTATGCCCAAATTGCTAATTGTGCTAGATGGTTATGAGATGAGACAATCTTTGAAGATTATGTTATATCTTATATATTTATGTGCAATAAAAGTACAAGTCTATGTAACCTTAATATACAAAGGGTCTATGTATACTCGATATATATATGTTATGTGTATGTATAGGTCTATGTAAACCTCCAAGTAGAAATAATGAAAAGTTTTAAATTTTTGCTAAATTTGACCTATGAATGTAATGAAGTAAACTTAGAGACTAGTCTTATTCCTCGAAGAGGACGACGATGCCGGTTACGTCTAGGGGGTAAACCCGGACATATCCATACTTTTACTGTGCCAGAGATTTTCGCAACAATTTGTGGTGGACATATACATAAAAATAGAAAGAACAAGACTACAATATTATAGATTCGAGCAATCAAATAATTGAAGGGACATACTCCATGGTATTGTTGATAGTGTTAGCGTCGATAAGTGTAGAGGAGACAAGGTAGGAAAAAGGGTATTACTACCACGATAATTCATTGGAGGACCTAGAGATATGAGATTCCGGTATATGGATGCAATGGCTTCGGTACAAGAGTTTGGAAGACAAAATCTATTCATCACAATGACATGTAACCCAGATTGGGTGGAGATTCAAGAACGATTGCTTCCAGGACAACTATTTAAGACATACCAAATTTGGTAACCAGAGTGTTTTGAGAAAAATCGCAAGACTTGAAAGATCAAATTTTAAGGAAAGAAATATATGGACCTATCGCGGCACATGTTTTGGTTGTAGAATTCTAGAAGAGAGACTTACCGCATATACATTTACTTCTAACATTTAAAGAAGGAAACACGATGCAATCACCAGGTGAGTATGATAGATACATTAGTGTAGAAATCCCTAATGAAGACACACATTCAGAATTGAGCGCATTCGTTATCAAGCATATTATACATGGACCTTGCGGGGAGAAACATAGGGCGAGCCCATGTATGAAAAAAGCGACAGTGTAAATTCCATAACCCAAGAACATTCACCAATAAAACAATAAAAGCAAACCATAGATATCCGATTTACAAAAGAAGAAATGATAGGAGAACAAGTGAGGTACGTGAATTGAGGATGAAATACCAATGGGTTGTGCCTTATATTCCGTATTTGTTGATGAGATATAATTGCCACATTAATGTTGAAGTATACTCAGGACGTAAATCAATAAAATTACTATACAAATATATATATATATACATATATATATGTGTGTGTGTGTGTGTGTGCGTGCGTGTGTGTGTGTGTGTGTGTATAAATATATATATATATATATATATATATATCCTACTACAACCAACTCGATATTAGAGCAGATAAATGATTCTTGGAACTGCATCCTGAAAACATATGAGAGTGTAGTATTAGTACCAAAAAAACCTATATCTAGTAGGAATCATAGAACGATTGAGCGTGAAATGTAAAGACAATATGAAAATCAAGAAGTAACTTTATAGAGATCAACTGAACGTAAATCTAACAGCACTACACATAATTCTAGGAACGAGTTGAAGAGAACAACAAGAAACTAGCTATAACCTAAATAGACATCAATAAGTCAAGAAGGTACATTTATGCACCAAGTTTAAGAAAAATTACTCGAATGGACCACCAAAAGGTTGATGAGTACAAAAAAGAGTTATAACTAAAGAGTATGAAATTTGGGTAATCAAGAACACAAGATGCACATCCCAACCTTAAATCAAGGATAAAACAACCAAGGAATCAAATAGAACCATGCCATAAGGAATCAACTCAATAGAGGATAATATGCCTAAAACTCAGATTGTGGTTGTAGATTGTGTGCACGCCTTGAAATCTACGACTATAGGAGTTGTATACCAAAACCTTAATCTACGACTATATGAACTATTGAGGGAGAGTACCGTTTCAAATCACCATCAGAATTCCATTGTGGATCGCCATCCAGCCAAAACTTGTAAGCTCATGCAACTCTAAACATGAACCAAATCCAATTTTCATCATTGAAAGAAGCCCAAAATCTCAACAAAGAATATTTTGTCCATAGTAAAAAGGGAATTATGGATGACATATTATCTGAGTTGAGTTACCTCCTATCTAAGGCCACTAAAACAAAAGATGTTTTTAGTAGCAATATATTGCAACTAATACATTACCTAAACTACACTATTCCCAGCATTTAAACTTAACCAAACAAAGGAAATACTTTTCAGTGACAGTCAAAAATATATAGCGATAGAATTATAGCCAATTTGTATTTTTTTTACTTTCCCTCAAATTCTTTTTTGCTTCAAATTTTCCGCATATCGGCACTTCAATGAAATTCCAATGGTCGGGGAAGGAAATTGGCACGACAACAATGGAAATTGGAACAACTATTGTGGAGTTCGTCACAACATCAGTGGAGTTTGATACAATGGTGGTGGAGTTTAGGATATCGGCCTTGGAATTCAGAACATCGGTTCTATTGATGATAAAAAATATGAATTAAAGCCACCGACATCTCTATACGAGATCATTGCCAGCTATTCGTATAAGTACATTCATCATCTTCGATTGCCTCATATTCGATCGGATTGAATTCGAACTTCTATGTGGTTTGGTAACTATTAATATCCATTTTATTTATCTATTAGGCCATGTATGGGCGTATGTTTTAGAGTTTTATATTTAATATTATTTGAATCGATGCATTTGTTCTATAACACATAGCTTGATCTTATGTCCAATATAGTTGGTGTAGAATTGTTTATAAAAACCAAACTAACTGTGGTGGAGCTCAATTTTTTATCTCCTGTTTGAAATAAACAACTAAACTTAGCATTTAATTGAAACCTTATTTGTTAATACAAAATTCAAATTTTCGCGCTTAGACATTTTCATGCCTTGAACTTATGACTTTGCGCACTTACGCAAATTTGATATTCAAGTTCCTGATGTACCCACCTCTTTTAACTCCTTTCCTTCTAGCAATTCAATGAACAATAGCATAGGCAATGTTCTTCTCCAACTCATTCGCAATGTTTAGTCCAATGTAACGGGCACCAAGTTAAGCGTTCTCGAATACTTGGTTTGTTAATTGACAGTTCCTAACTTCGATTAATTCGTTCATACTCCTTTTTTCTCTGCACTTTGCTTTACATAAGGACTGAGTATCACTTTGCTTGTATTCTTATAGATTATGTAACTACTGATGTTACTTTATGTTGAGGAATTAACAACTTGTATAGTTGTGCCTTAGCTTAATTCTGTTACAAGTTAGTTAGGCTAGAGTTATTGATAATTAGGTTTTCTGAGTCAGTTTATTAATTAATTCATAAGGTTGGTGTTTTAAAACTCTAGGGCTGAGTTTTTGCTTACACCTTCTTCCTTGACAATGAATGGTGTTGTCTCTAAGTAGAACTTCTTGGCGTTGTATTTACCTAGCTTGAAGGAAAAGTTATCAACACCTCCATCTATGGTAGGGCACTGGTTGGCAGCTCCAGTTCCCTTTACTTCTATGTATGTCTTTGTCTGAATTTCGTCTAAGGTTAGACGTTTTGGAACTCTTTCAGCATTAGCTCCCTACACCTTTAGAAATTTTCTCTAAGACACAGGACATCCAACATCAAATGAAAAAGGGAGAAAACGCATAAAACAGTTGATCACTAACAGACATGAACTATAGATGACAAGATAAACATTCCAAAAATGAGCAGTTTTAAGTTACTCTATGAACCATCGAAGACATCACAGTTTCTTTGAGCCAGATATAGAATTTTTTTCTACTATTTTAACTTCCTAGTTACTAGGAGATAATGTAATATCATAGTGATTATAACACATGGTTTATATTCTTACTAATGTGTCCTATTTAAGAGTTTAAACTTTTAAACGATATGATAGCACAATTTAACAATCCAAAAACATTATTAACTTACTTAGACAACAAGGGAAGAAGTGGCAAGGGAAAATCCAGCAATCATGGAAGTGTCAATACATTTATGAGAAAAATCTTTAAGATCAGCTTCCAAAGAGAAAGAAAGCCTAGATGCAGCTGTTGTTTCTGGCAGAGACACCACCAATCTTAGTTGGTTGCATAAGAGTAGCAGCTGCTTGTAGAGAGGCTGCCATTTTGTCTTGTTTCTCTGATAAGTTTTGTGCTGCTCTTTGTTTTTGTTTATTAGAAACTAACAAGTGTGACAGTTGAACACATCATTCTTGGGAGAATGTCTGCAGTTCTATGCACTTTAAGAAGTACAACGGATAAAAAACAGTTGGAATGGAGTGTCACATCATCAGGGTACGTAAGGTTTCTTGATCAGAGTCTTAGAAATGATCTGTTATCTTATGATGTTTCGGGAACTTTACATTAATCATTTTTTTTGGTTCATGTTTTTAAGGAGCAGGTTGAGAGACTAAAAGAAAAGGTAAGACCACACTAAATGATATATTTTGAGCTTCAATTCACACAAAGGTAAGAAACATAACAGTCTATATGTAGGATTTACATTGTTGAATGTGAATGTCTCTATCGAAAAATTGCCAACTGTTTTACCACCTGTTTGCTTAATTCTTCCCTTTCTTACAAATCTAGGAGAAATCCCGGCTGTTGAAAATGCAAAATTGAGGGAGAAGGTATATTTTTCATTTTGTTACATCAACCTTAGGATAGTCTTCTTCTTGTTTTTTTTTAACTCTTCAACTCTAATTCATATATAGTCGGTCAAAAAATTAACTTATTTGGTGCCTATGTTTATAGTCTGGTGGCATTTAATAGAGAAAAGCACTAAGTGGAGAGAAGGAAGGAGAAGCTCCTTGTACAGGTGGTAGAGAGAATGATGTTGAGACAGAATTGTTTATGGGACCACTGGAGTGCAGAGTAAGACGTTTCTAAAAGAATTGATCCACCAATAGTTGAGGCAAGCATGAGCTAAAACCATATAACAGGAAAGTGTATCGTGGAGTTGTGAAGTAGGAAGAATTACGTATTCTTGTTGCCTGCTAGCTAGGCAAGACAACAAGTCCTTAATCACAAAAGGAAGAATAAAATCCTCCCGATATTATACATGATGATGATCCTATATAATACTTTCACTATCTCAATTTTCTTGCTTTTTCATTATTGAACACATTATTTTTCATTGTTCAACACATAAGTTTACTCAATTCTATACAATTGGATTTGGTAATTCTTGTATCAATATTTGTGTATTGATTTATCTGGTTTTACATATGAATTAAGGTGAATTGATGGTCAATTTATAAATGTGGCAGCTTTAGTGGCAATAGTTATTGCCATTAAAAGTAAAGGCCTTTAGCAACAATATTGTAGGTCTTTACTGGCACTTTAATTTAATGTCGCTAAAGACTTCAGCGACACTGGATGCAATGACAACAAATTAAATTTTGCTAAAAACATTTTGCGGCAATAAGTATTGCCACTAAAAGAAAAATTAAATGCCACTAAAAGTATCTTTTGTTATAGTGGGCTCATACTAATGGATCCAAGTCTTCTACACCATTCCGTAGGAAGTTAAGCCGTCTAAATCAACGTCAGAGAATTCTAAGACGTGTCGACTTCTAAAAATGTGAGTATGATGAAACCCTAGCTTTATCTAGGATAAGGACAATAACAAGCTTCTAAATATCATACATGAGCACGAACAAATACCACACGGTAAGGCATACTCATGAAGAGAGAATAAGATGTTACTATTCATGAAACACCTAAAAATAAAGCATAAGATATGATTTCTACCTTGTATACATTACCTACCTCAGTGCAATCCGTGCACGCTCTAAAGTAATTCCAAAGCTTTTCCCATCCAAACAGCCTCCGATCACAGCCGTGTAGTTAAAACACAATCACAATGTCAATACAAGCTTTTGACATCAAAAATAGAACAATCAGAGATGAACCTAAATTCGAGTCCAAATAGGATTGTGGGACCCACACTAAGAATCCCAAAATTTTGATTCTTTCAAAAAATCTCAATTGAGTTAGAGCATTATTGTCCCAAAATGGGACACAATTTAATGCTCAGAAAGGCAGAGTTAACAATATGTAATACAATCATAATAATACACCAAATAAAAAAAAGATATTAGACATTTGAGATAAAATTTACCTCAAATTGATGCTCATTGTACCACCCCAAACACTCCAATATGCAGCCACACACTAACCCGAGAATATGAAAAAAATATATATAAAAAAATAGAGGTATTAAACTCTGGAAATCTTTTTTGAACTTAAGGTTCAACTATTGATTGCGAACAGTCTTTATTTGAAAGATTGGTAAAACTAATCTTCATTATTCCTAAAACTATAGGCGCTATCGTGACCCCACCCAGGAAAGACATACGTGATTGTAGAGGTCGAACCTCACAATCGCAATGACAAAAAGTAATCGACACTATAAGAGAGACAAACTTCAATAGCGGTAAGGAGGCCACACAATCACAATGGCTAACTTTAGGTGCCTCCATGATTGTGGAGGTTCCCATACGATTGTCGTGATCTGCTGATGTATCATCAAAATCAAAAAGTTCTCAAAATCCCCTACAAGGTGCTCGAAATTCATTCAAACCCCCGTTCATATAAATGCGATATGTTACTCCACAAAATTTGGCATCCCTGAAATCAATAGATATACCAAAACTTCCAACAAAGGTCATTGCGGTGAAAAATAACCCACACCCAAACTCCATTCATAGCCAAATTCGACAAAGAGGCTTGGGATCCGTACCAAAGATCCTTGTAGACCAAACTCAATATTCAAGAACTAATGAAATCATTAGAATTATATTCTGGTGTCATCTTCATGAACATATAATTGAAGTCAATCATTCAAGTTTCAAAAGCTCCAAAAAATATATTTTTTAAAAAAACTTGCATATAAACCAAAAGAAGACCAGATGATTAAACTTGTCAGTCCAACAAGTCATAAATGACTTAGGGTTGCAACAGGAACACTCAAAATGATGAAAAGAAGGCAGTAAATGGGAAATGATCTAGAGGGTTATTTCAATATTTACTAGTAAAAAGGATTTTTGTCCACAAAATGGTTAAGAAATACATGATGTCTCAAACAAGAAGGGAAAATTTTCTCACGTCTTAGGCTCAGTCTCCTAGGTAACCTCATCTATAAGACGATGTATCTACCAGACCTTTACAATTGAAATGTTTTTCGAACACAGCCCACACATATCTATATAGAATAGCAACTAGTATATGAAGGTCAAACAGTCATCCAACTTAATGGAATAAACCAGATCACATAAGAATCATGAGGAACATATCGATGAATCATATAAACTAGGAACATCGGGTGAATAGCTGAAAATGTAGGATGTTCGGTCAACTAGTTGGTGACATAACAAACATTCTATGACATGTCTAATGGACCTATATATCTGAGATTAATCTTGCCCTACCTTTCGGACAACATCACGCTCTTCATGTGCCGCACCCGAAGAAACACCCATCACCAACCTCGAATATCAAAGATTGGTGCCTATGGTTAGCATAATTCTTATGCCTTCTCTTAAATGACCTAAGTCTATACTTAATCACCCATACTCGGTCTTAGACCTCCTGAAGCAAATTTATACAACATAACCTAGATTTCAAAGATCCAAACCAACCAATTTGAGAGCGATAGTGTCTACCATACAGGGCCTCGAATGAGGCCATTTGAATACTTGAGTCATAGTTATTATTGTACAAAAACTCTGATAAAGCCAAAAAGATGTTCCATTTACCTCAAATTTCAAAAACACAGGCCTGAAACATATCCTCCAAAACCTATACCATGCCTTGCATTGAATTTCATTGACTAACTTTAGGGGTGCCATAATTTTTTCTAATATTTAATTTAGGTATTGTTACCATAAACCATGGATTAGGGTGACATACATCTCCAAGACCACATTTATGACTTATTACGATCATTATGAGTTTCTAATGATGTCTTTTGGGTTGACTAATGCTCCAATGATATTTATGGACTTGCTTTTATTTATGTCCTATAAACATACTGCTTGAAGGTGTCATTTGAGAGAAGTCCTATGAAGTGAAGCTTGGATACAAGCATTCATTCAAGCAAGTTATGGTATGTCCTTAATTTATTCGAGTACCATACTATGTTTAGCTTTTCTTGTCATGAGACATTGTATTAGACCTATTTAATTCTATTTTTTTGGTGTATGGGCCGTGACCTAAGATATTCATGTGTCTAAGATGGCGATAATGAGACTTTCCATAAAAGGGATTTTGAAGTATTATTGGTTTTTGTTAAATGTTTTAATTTCGAACTACTTTTCATATATATATATGCAATGAATGATGTCAAAGGACTTGTACAAGACCTCTAGAGGTCAAGTACATCGTGTACCCACTTGAAAGAGGCCCTATTTTCTAGGGTGTACTTCGGGGTTGTGACACCTCGTATTACATATTTCTATGATGAAGAAGTGTACTATGGGTGATCCTTCATTGATTGTACCAAATGAGAATGTTGGGATTAAGGATAGTTTATCCTATGAAGAGGTTCCTCTTCAGATTCTAGATCGCCAAGTTCGCAAGTTGAGAGCTAAAGAAGTTGTATAAGTCAAGGTCCTTTGGAGAAATCAATTTGTTGAAGAAGCAACTTGGGAAGCTGAGGAGAATATGTAGAAGATAGATATACATCTCATTTAATTTGGACAGAATATGGATCAAGGTACAAAATCCTCTTCTTAGAACTTTATAAGACTATGTGTAAGCATGTTATTATTTGTTTTTGGTTGTGTTGAAATGATGTTACTACCCTTAGCTTGGTGAAAAATTTTCTCATTCAAGGACAATTGTTCCAAATTGGGATATATTGTAAAACCTCTTATACCAAACTGGATAGGTTTAAACAAAAAAACTAAGAATACTTTTTTTGGAAAGAATAGGAGAAATCTGGAAAAAAATTTCCTAAGGGTAAAAGTATGTTTAGTAATTTTCAAATGGTCATAACTTATAGCAAAGGATGAATTAGGGCAATTTATTTATATGGTTGAAATTACCATGATGAAATATTTACAATGTAGCAGAGTTTGCACGTTTTTGATATCGTATGACGGAGATATACCTATGATAACTTGGGTTGTTGGATTGAGGAAAATCCAATCCGGATATTAGTAAGGGTAAAGGGGTCTTTTCATCTTACTATTTCTTAATATGTTTTAAGGGTTTATAAGGGGTAAACTAAGCCTAAAGTCAGTTTTAAAATATTGAAATATGCTTAGGGCTTGCGAGAAAAAAGAAGAGAAGAAGGAGAAACGAGAAAAGGCCAAGATTCATCAAAAATACCAAGATCATCAAGTAGCATTTATCGGGGGTGATCCCTATAAGGCATGTTAGATATTTTTATCTTGGATTCGTTCACCCACAAACTAATATGTTTAATTCATTGACTTTTAATAGATTGGTTGATGAATATTGAAGTTCTTGATGAACAATTATTTATTTCTTGTTGGTTGAATTTTAGCATGTTTTAGTTGATAGCATTCGTGTTTCGAGGTTGTTTTTTTAGTCTAATCTATTGGGTATTGAACTTATTAGTGGTCCTATGAGATTGGGGTTAGATCAAGGGAATTTTAAAAGGTTAAGAGATGAAAAATGGAGAAGAAAAGTAGAAGGTCCTGCCTAAAATGCCCTGGGTCACCGCGCCTACCAGAGCCCCTCAGGACAACCTGTGTCTGACAGGCTCTAGCACGCCGCGCCAGGCAGAGCACCTCAGATCTGTACACTCCATTCTTTCCCTGGACACTCCATTCTTTCCCTATCTTTCATAGGGCCAAGGTCACTTGGACACTGCATTCTTTCCCTATCTTTCTGTACTAGTTCCCAAGTGATGTACCCACACTTCTTTGTTTATTCCAACACTCTAAGGGACATGTAAACATCATGAAATGATCCATAAACAAGATTCATGAACCTTGAATCAATAATTCAATTCAAGGAATGTTAGGATCAAAGTCAGGGAAGAGAAAAAGTCAAGTCTAAATCTATGAAGTAAGTTAAAGTAAAGTTTCTTAATGTTTCCAAGAGTCTTGTTTAAATGTTTTACTTCGTTTTAAGGATCAAGTTTCAAGTTAAACAAAGAGTAAAGGTTGAAGTCTTTCCTCAAAAGAAGTATAGAGGCACTAAATATTCCCGAATGAGTTGATTAAGATTAAAAGATTCAAGTCAAGTAAAGAGTAAAGAGTTGATTTCATTTATCAAAACATATAAGGGAATTAAGTAATTCCCTAGAAAGTTTATAAATGTTTTAAGTAAAGTTAAGAGGAAACTAAGATTTCCGAACAGTGTTTTGAACAAGAAAAGTGAACATTGATTCAAAAAGGGATTTTTAAAGGTTGAAAGGGTTGAGAAAATCATCTCAACCCATAGGAAAGAAAGTTAATTTAAAGGCATGAGCTAAAGTATATTTTGGGAGTAGTATTGAGCACCAATGTGGTCAAAAAAGAGTTCACATTAACTAATTTCTCCATGTAAAAAATGTAGTCAGGACGGGTATTAATGGGTCATACTTTTTAGAGTATCACGTAAGTTAGTCAGTGGATCCACTAAGTTAAGGATGTTCTATGTGACAGCAAAGTATTCGACAGTTCTGGCAGCATGGGCGAGACTTTGAATCACCACTTAGGCTTATAGTGGTGGTTTTCTGTTAGAGAAACTGCCACAAAGCTATATTACATTCATATATAAGTAAATTTGAGTTTGCTATTACATTTTATTTGATGAATTGAGTTGATTTTTTAGTTTACAAGCTTTATATATATCGCATATGTTTTATATTTGCTTTATATACATACATTGAGTTGAGAAATTCTGAATTGAGTAGATCCAAGGTAAGTTGTTTTAATCTAATCAAGCTCAAATTGTTGTTTTGCATTCCAACTCGCATACTACTATATTCAATGTACTGATGCTAGTTGGCCTACATTGTTTTATGATGCTATGTCTTATGATGCATCCAGCGCCTCGTTGATCTTGTTTGTGCATCCAGAGTCAGTGGTGAGCCTCTTTAATTTCAGAGAACCCTTTATTGCTTTCACAATTCTTCTTATAGAATGTTGAGGGGTTTGTCCCAACATTTATCTTGGTTATTGTAGAGGGTTCAGAGATATATAGTTAGTTTGATTGTTTAGTTTGAGTATCTTCTCATCTTCAGTCTAAAGGTGATAAGTATGGGTAGTCTAAGGTAAGGAGCGTCCTTTAGCTATGGATGTCCAGTCCTTTTTCAATAGATTTCTAAGACTTGATATTTTAGAATCTCGTAAGGTGTTGGCATATATGGAGGCTAGATCATCCTTATTAGAGAAGATTCGGGCTCAACAGTTTGATGATGATGATTTGTGTAAGATTAGAGATATGTTGTTAAAAGGAGAAGACAAGGCTGCAATTTTTGATAGTGAGGGAGTTTTGACGTTTAAAGGTCGTATTTGTGTTCGACTTACCGGTGTAATGACTAAATTGATCATAGATGAGGCCCATAGTTCGAGGTTCTCCATTCATCCAGGGGCTACTAAGATTTATCGTGACTTGAAGAATCATTATTAGTGGTGTCTTATGAAAAGGGACATAGAAGATTTTGTATCCCATTGTTTAAATTCTCACCAAGTGAAGTATGAACACCAAAATCATGGAGGTGTGACTCAGAGGAGGACTATACTTGAGTGAAAAGTCGGAGCGCATTGATATGTACTTTCTGGAAGGGTTTCCACGTACCTTGGTTATGTTTGATGACATACGGGTCATCGTTGATTGACTAACTAAGTCTACGCACTTCTTACTATTTTAGGCTACCTATAATTCGAAGAGTTAACCAAGATCAATATGCAACAGATAATTCACTTGCATGGGGTTCCTATTTCTATTATTTCAAATAGTGGAACCCAATTTACATCATATTTTAGCTTTTCTATGAAGAAGGAGTTGGGAAATTAGGTGGATCTTAGCAAATCCTTTTACCCTCAGACTGACGGTTAATTTAAACGGACTAATTCTGGATGACATGTTACGAGCATGTGTCATTGACTCTGATGGTCATTGGGATTAGTTATTCCCATTAGCATTGTTTGCTTACGATAATAGTTATCATTCATGCATTGAGATAGCACCATTTGAGGCTTTTTATTGTAGGAATATCGATCTCCAGTTAGTTGATATGATTCATTTGAGGTTGCACTATAGGGTACATGTCTGTTAATAGAGTCGTTGGAAAAGGTGAAGTTGATCGAAGATAGACTTTTGATGGCTCAGAGTAGGCAAAAGAGTTATGCAGATTGGAAGGTTCTTGATTCTGAGTTTATGGTTGGATAAAGGGTTTTATTGAAGGTTTCACCCATGATGGGTGAGATGCGATTCGGAAAGAAGGCCAAGTTGGTTCCAAGATATACTGGCCCTTTTGAGATTATGAAGTGTATTAGTTAAGTGGTGTATCAATTGTCTTTACCACACCTGGTTTGTAAGGTGTTCATCTCGTATTTCATATTTCGATGTTGAAAAAGCATCATCATGGTGGTTCTCATGTGATTTAATGAGATTCAGTGTTACTTGATCAGAATTTTACTTTTAACGAGGAGTCAATAACAATTTTGGATAGTAAAATTCGGAAGTAGAGGTCAAAAGAGATTATTTCAATAAAGGTTCAATGGAAGCATCATCTAATGTAGGAGGCTACCGAGGAAACCGAGTCAGACATGAAGAGTAGATATCATCAGCTTTTTGAGCGTTTAGGTTAGTTCTTTTATTTTTCCATTTGAGGACAAGCGTTTGTTTAACTGGTAGGTGATGTAACGACCCACTAGGTCATTTTGAGAACTAGGACTATTTTGACTATTTTCATAAAATTTAATTGGAAACTTTGACATATTCGATAACTATGAGTATCTAGTTGATAAAAATTTTAGTAATTAATTTAATATATTTAGGATTTGGTGGACCAAGTCTATAACACATTTAATATGTTTTATATTTGAACCATGCATACTTTAAAATAAGTAAGAGGGGTTAAAATTATTATATCATAATTTGAGGAAATAAGAAATAGAAAGAACTGCTCTAATACACGTACGAGAAGAACCCTTGTTCAAGTAAAGGAATACAACATTTCTCCACATATAAAACTTTGCGTGAATAAAATTACAATATAAATTAGCGGGACTTCATTGTTGTCATTAATATATTGATGAGGTGGGGTTCGGGATATCTGCAAATTGATCTCAAAATATTGGTCTGCGATTTCCTTAATATTAAGGTATTGGTATGGTGGTGGACAATAATTTTAGTCAATCATTAGGCAATCATACCAATGATTAGCATTTGGTAGATACAATTTAGAGATTCGACATTTTTTTTACGAAATGATTTTAGCAACAGGGGTCACGTTGCAGATATGCAATGCTTTGCCTGACGTTGTTAATTAGTTGGATTGATTCTTATTTTATTCATTTACTAAACTAAGATATTAGTTTTAATACATTAATATAGGTAATTAATTATAGGGTGTATTATATTAGATAACACACTAGAATTACGTTATTTGGAGACTAGACTCAACCTAGACTTAAAATTTAGAAATATGAGTCTTGACATATATAGTTCATATAATATTCATGAAATCAATTATAAGTTATAGGCGGGTTTTGGGTTAAGGATAGAGATATAGCATATGGATATCTACAGATTTGTTTACTTTTGAATATTGCATAATTGGTATCTTGGGAACGTTCTGAAGCTTTGCGAATAGGGAAGGAAAAATTTTGAGAATTTGTGGCATGTGTTCGGCATTGAAGGTATGTTAAGACTTTTAGACTTCCTGTAAGGATGTCTTCTAATTTAAAAGATTAAAAATGAATTAGACCATGGGTAAGGGTGAAAGTATAAGGATCTCGTACCAATAGTGTGACGGGCATTGGTACGAGTACCTGTGTTATAAGGGGAGAGTTTATGTGAAAACCTGTTTAGTCGTTTAGAGCAGCAGATTTTATTTCTGGAAAAACTGGCTGAGACGACGGATCCCACGACGGACCGTCATGGGCAGGACGGACCGTCGAGGGGGTCTCGTTCCAAAACACTTAGAATTCTGAAATTTGGGTACTGAAATCGACTCTCTGAACTTCGCGATGAAATGACAGGACGGACCGTCACAAGTATGACGGGCCGTCACAGACTCTTTAATCAAACGAGTCTCTAAACTATGTGACGGAAGAAGCAGGATGGACCGTCGCAGTCACGACGGCCCGTCACAGACTGCGTTATCCCTGGCAGGGTCGGATTTTTGTTAAATGTTTTAAGGGGCGTTTTTGATTATTCCTTCTATAATTATAAATTTAGTGGGTTAATGTTAATAATTTACTACTTGAGGGTTAAAGGAGATAACCTTGAGTTAATTCTTGGGTTAATTCCTCATCTTTTATACTTAATTATATGCTAATTAGGGAAAAAGAAAGAGGGTTTGAATACGAAAAATAGAAAGAACAAGGAGAGGGAAAGAGAAACGATCGAGAGAGATACGAACGAAGAGGAAACACAAGCTTTGGGGAATTTGCTTGCTTGATCACGAATCTTCGGTGGAGGTTGGTTATGGTTTATGCTATTCGTAGTAAACTCTTAATAGCGAATGATATGTATTGGGTAGTGTTGTAAACCCTCCTATATGCTTAATTGTATGCTTGTATGAATGTGATTATATAATTGTGATAAAATAAGCATGATGAAGCTATTGAATCCTAAATCTTGAAAACCCTAATCTACTTTGTTAATGATGATGTCTTGCTAGAAAAGAAGGCTTGATAAACATGTAGTGAGATTAGGGGATCGGGTGCCACGTTCCGGTATCAGGATAGTATATGAGGATCGGGTGCCACGTTTCGGTACCAGGATAGTATATGAGAATCGGGTTCCATGTTCCGGTACCACGATAGTATATGAGGATCGGGTGCCACGTTCCGGTACCAGGATGGTATATGAGGATCGGGTGCCACGTTCCGGTACCAGGATAGTATATGAGGATCGGATGCCACGTTCCGGTACCAGGATAGTATATGAGGATCGGAGTGTCACGTTCTGACACAAGGATAGTATATGAGGATCGGAGTGTCAAGTTCCGACACCAGGATAGTTTATGGATCGGGTGCCACGTTTCGGTACCAGGATAGTATATGAGGATCGGAGTGTCACATACCGACACGAGAGGAATAAATACAATGAATCTTGAAAGATGTTAATATACTCAATTTAATGAACCTAATTCCCAAATGATTATGATGGGGAGGCGTGAGTCCTTATTGATGTGCTTGGTGTTGTGACCAAGGGTTATGGTAATTGTAAATGCCGCATGTTGAGTATTGTAGTTGATTTTATGATATTATCTGATATATATTGTTTTCTATTTTGAGTTGGCCGATAATATCTACTCAGTACTCGTGTTTGTACTGACCCCTACTTGTATGTTTCTTTCATTGTTATTTGTGGAGTACAGCAAACGTACCGTCGTCTTCAACTCAACCGCAAGTCTAGCCAGTCTTCATTCCACCGGATTTCAGGGTGAGCTAACGCTTCTAGCTTGGACTGGATCTTCTTCTTCATGTCTTGATGCCTTGAAGTTCCGGCATGGACTAGCTTTATATTATTTTAGCTTTCTAGATACTCTTAGAATTAGTAATTCAAGGATAGATGTTCTTGTGATGATGACTTCCAGATTTTGGGTATAATAATAAGTGTTTGAGTTTTAGAAGTTATTAATCTATTTTTATTAATGAGTTTTAAGTCTTCCGCATTGTATTTTGTTCATTTTGTTTGAAATGATGGAGTTTAGATTGGTTGGTTCGCTCACATAGGAGGCTAAGTGTGGGTGCCACTAATGACGCGTTTTGGGTCGTGACAAACTTGGTATCAGAGCATTGGGTTCGTTGGTATCATCACACAAGAACGAGTCTAGTAGAGTCTTAAGGAACGGTAGGGGGACGCCTTTACTTTTCTTTGAGAGGCTATAAGACTTTAGGAAAACTTCATTCTTTCTTGCTTTCGTGCTATTACTTGGGTCCAATTGGTATCTAGGTGATACAAATTGGTGTCTGACCATCTTCACTCTATTTCGCAGATTGTTAGAACTAGAGCAACAACTGCGCCAACACCAACACCGGCAAGACAAGATGTGTCTGAGCCAGCCACTAGGGTTGTAACTCGAAGAGGAGTAGTGGCAAGAGGCCGAGGAAGAGGTCGCGGGAGGACGTCCTCTAGAGGAAGAGGACAAGCACCTAGCCCATATGGTACTAGGGCGGTGACTCCTCCACCAACTGAGGAAGTAGTAAGAGAGGGTGAGGAAGGGGAAAATGAGCAAGTGCAGAATGAGGAATTGCCACCCCAACCTACCCCAGAGATGATTAATTAGGTTCTTGCTTATCTTAGCGGGTTATCTGATCAAGGCCAGACACCTTCAGTGTTTTCTGCACCAGCACCTCATGTTCCGGAGGTACAATATGCGGCTATTGTGGCTCCCCGCATGGATGCCTCATTGGAAATAGGCACGTTTCCTCGTCTGACTACAGAGCCTATAATGACAAATGACCAGCATGAACTTTTCAGTAAGTTCTTGAAATTGAAACCTCCAGTCTTTAATGGTGCTGAATCTGAGGATGCCTATGATTTTCTGGTTAACTGTCATGAGCTACTACACAAGATGGGTATAGTAGAAAGGTTTGGTGTTGAGTTTGTGACTTATCAGTTTCAAGGGAACGCCTAAATGTGGTGGCGGTCACATGTTGAGTGTCAACCAACAGAGGCACCACCTATGACTTGGGCATCATTCTCTAGATTGTTTATGGAGAAGTATATCCCCCGGACTTTGAGGGATAGGAAAAGAGATGAGTTTTTGAGCCTATAGCAAGGTAGGATGTCGGTTACTGCATATGAGGCTATGTTTCGTATATTATCCCGGTATGCCACCTAACTATGTTTCAGTCCACAAGAGCAGATTCGCCGCTTTGTGAAGGGGTTGAGATCAGAGTTGTGAATTTCAGCCTTACAGGTAGCGGCTACAGCCTTTCAAGAAGTGGTAGACTTCGTGATAGAGGTAGAGGGAGTGAAGCCAGATGACTTCACCATGGCATCGACATCAAAAAGGTTTCGTAAGGGAGGTGAGTTTAATGGTTCTTACTCTAGAGGACCAGGTTCAGGAGCAGTCCGACCAATTCAGTCTTCACTACAGACTGTAGTTGGGGGTCCACCTAAGACCGGTCAACACTTCTTTGATAGACCTATGCTTGAATCCAGAGAATGTTATGGATGTGGGGAGACTGGACACATTAAGAGGTATTGTCCAAAACAGAGTTATAGACCCCCAATAGCTAGAGGTAGAGGTGGTCATGGAAGAGGCCGCTATTCTGGAGAACGTGGTGGCCGAGGTAATGGTGGTCACCAAACTAACCGGAGTGGCGGGCAAACTGGAACTACTGCAGCGCAGCATGGTAGGGGCAACGGGCAAACAGGTGATAGGGTCCATTGTTACGCCTTCCCTGGGCGATCTGAAGCGTAGACATCTGATGCTATTATCACAGGTAATCTTTTGGTTTGTGATTGCATGGCTTCTGTATTGTTTGATCCTGGATCCACATTTTCTTATGTATCTTCCTCATTTACTAATGATCTTAATTTACATTGTGAATTGCTTGACATGCCTATTCGTGTTTCTATTCCGGTGGGTAAGTCTGTGATAGTTGAAAAAGTATATAGGTCTGGTCTGGTGACTTTTGTGGGGAGCAATACTCATGTAGACTTGGTTATCTTAGTAATGGTTGACTTCGATGTAATTCTGGGTATGACTTGGCTTTCTCCAAACTTTGCAATCTTGGATTGTAATGCTAAAACTGTGACATTAGCCAAGCCTGGGACAGATCCATTAGTGTGGGAGGGCGACTACACTTCTACTCCGGTTCGTAAATCTCCTTTCTTCATGCTAAGAGGATTGTTAGTAAGGGGTGTTTAGCTTTCTTGGAACATCTCAGGGATGACATTACCCAAGTACCTTCAATCGAGTCGGTTTTGATAGTTCGTGAGTTTCTAGATGTATTTCCCGCAGACCTTCCTGGTATGACACCGGATAGAGATATTGACTTCTGCATTGATATTGAACCGGGTACTCACCCCATTTCTATACCCCCTTATAATATGGCTCCTGCGGAGTTGAGAGAGTTAAAGGCTCAACATCAAGAATTGTTAGGAAAGGGCTTCATTAGACCAAGTGCATCTCCCTGGGGTGCTCCTGTATTGTTTGTGAAGAAGAAGGATGGAAGCTTTCGGATGGGCATCGACTATAGACAACTGAATAAGGTAACAGTTAAGAACAAGTATCCTCTTCCTCATATCGATGATTTGTTCGATCAGTTACAAGGTGCTTGTACTTTCTCAAAAGTCGACTTGAGATCTGGTTACCATCAATTGAAAATACGGGCAACGGATGTGCCCAAGACTACTTTTCAGACCAGGTATGGGCATTATGAGTTCTTAGTAATGTCTTTTGGGCTCACAAATGCCCTGTTGCTTTCATGAGCTTGATGAATGGGATTTTTAAGCCATATCTGGATCTCTTTGTCATCGTATTCATCGATGATATATTGGTATACTCAAAGAGCAAGAAGGAACATGAGGAGCACTTGAGAATGGTATTGGAAATGTTGAGGGAGAAAAAACTTTATGCCAAATTCTCCAAGTGTGAGTTTTGGGTAGATTCGGTGTCCTTCTTGGGACACGTGGTTTCTAAGGATGGAGTGATGTTGGATCCATCTAAGATTGAAATAGTGAGGAATTGGGTAAGACCTACTAATGTGTCAGAAGTAAGGAGCTTTGTTGATTTAGCTAGCTACTACCGCCGATTTGTCAAGGGGTTCTCTTCTATTGCTTCCCAATTGACAAGCTTGACTAAACAGAATGTTCCATTCGTATGGTCGGATGAGTGTGAGGAAAGCTTTCAGAAGCTCAAGACTTGGTTGACTACTGCACCAATTCTCACCTTGCCCGTGGAAGGTAAGAATTTCATTGTCTATTGTGATGCATCCTATTCGGGTTTGGGTGCAGTACTAATGCAAGAGAAGAATGTAATTGCTTATGCTTCGAGGCAATAAAAGGTGCATGAACGTAACTATCCGACCCATGATTTGGAGTTGGCTGCGGTAGTGTTTGCATTAAAGCAATGGAGACATTATTTATATGGGGTTAAGTGTGAAGTCTACATGGATCATCGTAGCCTACAGTACGTCTTTACTCAAAAAGATTTGAACTTGAGACAGAGGAGATGGATGGAACTACTGAAGGACTACGACATCACTATCTTGTATCATCCAGAAAAGGCTAATGTTGTGGCAGACGCCTTAAGTAGAAAAGCAGGGAGCATGGATAGTGTAGCCAACTTACAAGTTTATAGACGCCCATTGGCTAGAGATCTTCTTTTCTTGACAAGACCAAGGGAAAACAGTTTGACGATGAGAAACTAAGCCGAATTCGGGATATGGTGTTGCGAGGAGAGTCTAAAGAAGCAATAATGGATGAGGAAGGTGTTTTGAGAATTAAGGGAAGGGTATATGTGCCCCGTGTTGATGATTTGATCCACACTATTCTCACAGAGGCTCATAGTTTCGGATATTCTATACATCCTGGTGCAACCAAGATGTACCGTGACCTAGAGCAACACTTTTGGTGGAGTAGAATGAAGCGCGACATTGTTGATTTCGTTGCCAAATGTCCAAATTGTCAGCAAGTAAAGTATGAACACCAGAGGCCTGGAGGAACACTTCAGAGAATGACCATTCCTGAATGGAAGTGGGAGAGAGTTGCAATGGACTTCGTGATTGGTCTTCCAAAGACATTGGGTAAGTATGACTCAATTTGGGTAATTGTTGATAGGTTAACTAAGTCTGCTCACTTCATTCTGGTCAAGGTGACTTACAATGCAGAGAAGTTAGCTAAACTTTACATCTCAGAAGTTGTTCGATTGCATGGGGTTCCACTCTCCATCATATCGGATAGAGGTACGCAGTTTACTTCTATGTTTTGGAAAACATTGCATACGGAATTGGGTACTAGGTTGGACCTTAGTACTGCGTTCCATCCTCAGACCGATGGTCAGTCTGAGCGAACGATTGAAGTGTTGGAGGATATGCTTCGTGCATGTTTGATAGACTTTGGTGGTCATGGGATAACTTCTTACCCTTAGCAGAGTTCTCATACAACAATAGCTATCACTCAAGTATTGATATGGCCCCATTCGAGGCATTGTATGGGAGAAGATGTAGGTCTCCCATTGGGTGGTTTGATGCATTTGAGGTTAGACCTTGGGGTACTGATCTTCTGAGGGAACCTTTAGATAAAGTAAAATGCATTCAAGAAAAGCTTTTAGCGGCTCAAAGCAGGCAGAAAGAATATGCGGATCGAAAGGTTAGAGACATGGAGTCTTTGGAGGGTGAGTAAGTCTTGCTGAAGGTGTTGCCCATGAAAGGGGTGATGCGGTTTGGTAAGCAAGGTAAGCTAAGCCCAAGGTATATTGGTCCATTTGATGTTCTGAAGCGCGTGGGGGAGGTAGCTTATGAATTAGCCTTGCCCCCAGGACTGTCCGGAGTGCATCCGGTATTTCATGTGTCTATGTTGAAAAGGTACCATGGAAATGGAAACTACATCATTCGTTGGGATTCAGTTCTGCTTGATGAGAATTTGTCTTATGAGGAGGAGCCTGTTGCTATTTTAGATAGAGAAGTCCTCAAGTTGAGGTCGAGGGAGATTGCATCCATTATGGTTCAATGGAAGAATCGGTCAGTTGAAGAGTCCACTTGGGAGAAGGAGGCTAATATGCAAGAAAGATACCCACATCTGTTTACAGATTCAGGTACTCCTTTTCACCTTTATTTTTCTTCTCGTGATCGTTCGGGGACGAACGATGGGTAAATTTGTATCTATTGTAACGACCTGTTTAGTCGTTTTGAGCAGCAGATTTTAGTTCTGGAAAAACTGGCAGAGACGACGGATCCCACGACGGACCGTCATGGGCACGATGGACCGTCGAGGGGGTCTCGTTCCAAAACACTTAGAATTTTGAAATTTGGGTACTAAAATCGACTCTCTGAACTTCACGACGAAATGACAGGACGGACCGTCACAAGCATGACGGGCCGTCAAAGATTCTTTAATCAAACGAGTCTCTGAACTCTGTGACAAAAGCAGCAGGACGGACCGTCGCAGTCACGACGGCCCGTCAGAGACTGCGTAATCCCATGCTGGGTCAGATTTCTCTAAATATTTTAAGGGGGGTTTTGGATTAGTCCTGCTATAATTATCAATTTAGTGGTTTAATGTTAATGATTTAACTACTTGGGGTTAAAGGAGATAACCTTGAGTTAATTAGTGGGTTAATTCCTCATCTTTTATACTTAATTATATGCTAATTAGGGTAAAAGAAAGAGGGTTTGAATAAGAAAAATAGAAAGAACAAGGAGAGGGAAAGAGAAACGATCGAGAGAGATACGAACGAAGAGGAAACACAAGCTTTGTGGAATTTGCTTGCTTGATCACGAATCTTCGGTGGAGGTAGGTCATGGTTTATGCTATTCGTAGTAAACTCTAAATAGTGAATGATATGTATTGGGTAGTGTTGTAAACCCTCCTATATGCTTAATTGTATGCTTGCATGAATGTGATTATATAATTGTGATAAAATAAGCATGATGAAGCTATTGAATCCTAAATCTTGAAAACCCTAATCTACTTTGTTAATGATGATGCCTTGGTAGAAAAGAAGGTTTGATGAACATGTAGTGAGATTAGGGGATCGGGTGACACGTTCCGGTACCAGGATAGTATATGAGGATTGGGTGCCACTTTCCGGTACCAGGATAGTATATGAGAATCGGGTGCCACGTTCCAGTACCAGGATAGTATATGAGGATCGGGTGTCACGTTCCGGTACCAGGATAGTATATGAGGATCGGGTGCCACGTTCCGGTACCAGGATAGTATATGAGGATAGGATGCCACGTTCCGGTACCAGGATAGTATATGAGGATCGGAGTGTCACGTTCCGAGACCAGGATAGTATATAAGGATCGGAGTGTCACGTTCCGACACCAGGATAGTTTATGGATCGGGTGCCACGTTCCGGTACCAGGATAGTATATGAGGATCGGAGTGTCACGTACCGACACTAGAGGTATAAATATAATGAATCTTGAAAGATGTTAATATACTCAATTTAATGAACCTAATTCCCAAATAAGTATGATGGGGAGGCGTGAGTCCTTATTGATGTGCTTGGTGTTGTGACCAAGGGTTATGGTAATTGTAAATGTCGCATGTTGAGTATTGTAGTTGATTTTATGATATTATCTGATATATACTATTTTCTATTTTGAGTTGGCCGATGATATCTACTCAGTACTCATGTTTGTACTGACCCCTACTTGTATGTTTCTTTCTTTGTTATTTGTGGAGTACAGCAAATGTACTATCGTCTTCAACTCAACCGCAAGTCTAGTCAGTCTTCATTACACCGGATTTCAGGGTGAGCTAACGCTTCTATCTTGGACTGGATCTTCTTCTTCATGTCTTGATGCCTTGAAGTTCCGGCATGGACTAGCTTTATATTATGTTAGCTTTCTAGATACTCTTAGAATTAGTAATTCGAGGATAGATGTTCTTGTGATGATGATTTCCAGATTTTGGTATAATAATAAGTGTTTGAGTTTTAGAAGTTATTAATCTATTTTTATTAATGAGTTTTATGTCTTCCGCATTGTATTTTGTTCATTATGTTTGAAATGATGGGGTTTAGATTGGTTGGTTCGCTCACATAGGAGGTTAAGTGTGGGTGCCACTCACGACGCGTTTTGGGTCGTGACAGTTTGTAACAATGGTAGGCAGATTGTAATCTGAGAATCCCAAAGAATATGAGCATTAGATGATGTATTATTGAATTGAATTCCTAGTGTGGATGTGTTTCTCATTTAAACTTGTATATTTATATTAGTTGAGGTGTTTATGCATTATGTTGACATTTGTTTGATTGAGATTCATCATCATCTCCTCATTTTGAAACAATATTGTGTACATGCATTTACATGAGACTAAGTATAAGTTGGGCACATCCAGATGGTCCGTGTTGGAGATGGTATGAATTAAGATTATAATTTGGGTATGTGGAGACCGTCAGTGCAGGAATTCTTTGATTTATGATAGTGTACAGATCGTACGTACATACACGTAAAGATCTTCCGTGTTTATATATGGACCTTGCGAGTCCCCCTGGATCATGAACTCGCGAGTATTTCCGAGTAGTATCATGCATATATGGTTGAGAGAGTATTGGGTATTATGAGGCATAAAATTTTATGTTGTCATTTGCATTGTATCTAACGACATTTTTCATTATTGATTATTATATGTTTTTATTGGTGGTTGGAAAGTACTTTATATTTTATTACCCTTATTTGTTGAATCTTGACTGCTAAGTGTAATAAGGACTTGTATAGTTAAAGAATTTATTTTTCTTATATAAACTCTCGTCACTACTTCTTCATTGTCGGTCAACGAGATATACTGAGTACACGTAGTTTCGTGCTCATACT
This sequence comes from Solanum lycopersicum, assembly GCF_036512215.1. Taxonomy (NCBI): domain Eukaryota; kingdom Viridiplantae; phylum Streptophyta; class Magnoliopsida; order Solanales; family Solanaceae; genus Solanum; species Solanum lycopersicum. The sequence continues at coordinate 44,346,221 of NC_090806.1, read as the reverse complement.
ACACTTGTTGCACTCTTTGTGGTGAAATTCGATTCCGAGTATGAGCATATCTCGTGGTGCAATATGAGTCAGAGCTTGTAGTGTCTCGGAGTTGTGTTGAGCTACTTGGTTATTCCGTGGATAACGCCTCCCTCTGTCTTTCATTTATTCTGTTATTTTATGTATTCAGACAAGATATCCCTTATGTTGGATTTGTTATTTTAGTTTTAGACTTGAATCGTATTTGAAAAGGTCTTGTGCTTATGACACCAATTCTTGGGTGGTATTCTTAGCTTTCCACATTTTGTAATTATAAAGAACTCAATGTTGGATATTTTCACTTAGTGTTTACCTTTTACTCATTAGTTAGTTAAAATTGGTAAAATATGTTGGGTTAGCTTACTTATTTTTTCAAAACATAGGTGCCACCACGAGTTGTAAATTTGGGTAGAATTGAAAGAGGAGGAATGGAGAAAAGAAACGGACAAAGGCAGCATTGCTTGACACAAAAATTATTGGTTCTTGGATATAGTACATATGTAAAGGTCATCGACTTTTCAGGCGGTGAAAAATATGTATAAAAAAGATCTTGTTATTACCAATTAAGCATGAAATTGTAATTTAATAATTATTATTAAATTATCTTTTACTCTTCATGAAGAATCATAAATCATCATAGAATTAACAATTCAGAAAAATAATTATAATCTAAACGATTAGCGAATTGTAAATTTTTTGAATAGTGGATCTTTCAAAAATGATCATTAGAAAATAATATTGTAATCTGTGAAGATAGACGTAAACTTTTTGCTAACTCTATCCTTTCATTGTTCATTTCAAAAACTTTTATTTAATTGGATCATAATTTTAACAAACCAGTATCAATAAGTCAATAATATTTTGTTAATCTGAGTTATTAATTTTGAATGGGTTTAGTTTTGAATAACCCTACCAAAAGGCTGGAGATAACACCAATATAATTAGTATATAATAAATCTGCTCCTAAAATTATGAAGATTTATGAATAATGAAGAGATCTGCTCACAATATAATTACTTCTTCCTCTGAAAACGAAAAAATCTGAAATATATTCCAACTTTGACGTAAATTATTATAATAATAACGTATTTTAAAAAGGATCTTTTACTCCCAGTTATATTTAATAATTTATTTTAAAGGTATATGTGTCGTCATAAACATCATAAATATTGCATCATTGTAAATAGTAACATATCCACGTGGACATATACATACTTTTAAAATACACTATTAAATTGTGTAGGAGGTAAAAGACTTCATTCTAACAACAATTTTGATCAAAGTTGAAGCATTTTTCCGACTTTTTTCACTTTGAAAAAAGAGAAACATGGTCATTTCAATTTCACGCAATCATGCGTATGAGCATCTCCCATTAGTGCTAGATGGAAAATATTTGATAAACTAAAACTGCACAATTTTTATAAAGGAGGACCTTTAGTGCTACACATTAAAAGATTCATTTTGAGTCTTAAGGTAAAGGTAAGGGACAATTTTTGTCCTTTTCTCTAGAGAGGATAAATATGACGTAATTAGGGAAATTAAATGATTTTCATGCAATGCAATCTTAGTTTTTAAATCTAAGATTATATGCATTTAATTTTCCTTAGATATTGTAAATAATTTATGTTTAATGTATTTGGACACATTAATATTTAGTGACATTCATAATATTATAAATTTAGATTATCTAAATTATTAACTCTTAAACTAGTTATATTTTATTAAATTACTCTTAAAAATGTCTTTCGAGACACCTTGTGACAATCCAACTAAATATTTGTCAGTAGGAAAATTTTGAGCCTAATGAAGCTTGTCAAAGTTGATTTTGACAAATTCACTTGGAAACTAATTTGTCTTGAATTTTGAGTCTTGACTATGAGTATAAACTTGAAATAAGTTTTGAATTACAACAACAACAAATTTTGTAAAATATTAGGGAATTTCACTTGTGATTAGAAAAAAATTACCTAACTATACAATAACGGGAGACTTATTATTACTATTAAAAACATTTTTACCAAAACTACTCTTCGTAGAAAAAAATTCGAACTATAGTGGTTAAGAAAATATGAATTTTTTTGATTTCAAGCTCTTATTTTCCTATTGTTTTCTCCCTCTATCTACACCATGTCCTTCCTAGTCAAATTAGACTAATAAATTGAATTTAACTTGAAATTATTTACCTTGAAGATACATCCAAAATAGTTTCGCATTCCTCTTTGATTTTTCTCAAACCATACAATTAAGAAGTGTTTACTTTCTTGCTCTTCGAAATTAGAAATCTTGGAATCTTGAAAATTTTGTATGGTAGTACTTAGTACATAATAAACTTTTTTACTAACAATTAAGGTGTGCCTCTTTATAAAGTGTATGTTGTCAATAGATCAAGGCATCTAATAAGTCATGTGTAATACCCCGAATGTCACTTTTAAAATATTTTAGAAAATTATTATTTTATCCATTCGAGCTAAGCCATTTCCATTCAAAAAAACCACCTAATAATAAGATGTAATTTGACCTAGTTACACGGCCTACTAATTGCAAAATGAAATAATGATTAAGATTTGGTTGTTTTGTTTTAACTCATACGTATATATAATGTAATTAAAAATATAATATTCAGTACATATGTGCTAATACATTGTTAAATCTCTTAAAAGTTTAGCAGTAAAAATACATACAAATTTAATATTATTCATATTCTTAAAAAATATATTGAATCTTGAATATTCTTAGCAAAACCCTGAACTTCACTATTGATGGACGATTATATGAGATCAAAAAAGCCTAGTTTATTAAAAATATTATTTTAATTATGAATTAACTATGTACCGTGTTACTTAGATATCCATCCTCTTGCGCAAGCACTTAAAAATATAAATTTGTATCGGTTCCGACCATTAATGACCTCTTCTAATATTCCGCTTCCTCCTTCTTTCATCTCCAAAGCTTCTTCCAAACTCAACTTTAAACTTGTTGTAAACATGAATTATTTCAAGTTAGCTATATAATAAAATACTCTTAAATATCGAGGATCTCATAGCTTTTTGAGTATTTAAAAATAATTTTGAGTTAGTCACGATCCAAAGATTTCATTAGCCATTATATTTTCTTCGAATTTACATTGTATACACCACTTATATAATGTTGATTTATACACATACACTATTTATACAGCTTTGATACATACACATATACTATTTATACAATATTGATACAGACACATTATTGATACAAAAATGACACATACACATCCACAATTTATATAACAGTGATATATACCTGAACATATTTTTATGAGTACACTCATATTCTAAATACTTTACAAAAGGCTATATTGTCAAACGAAACATCAAATTCAACTTTAATTTTAAAAATTCCAAATAAAGTGAAAAACCTGTCATGAAGTGTTTAAAAATTTTAATTGGTGTCCCGCAATGTTTGGCTCGAGGTGATGAACACCTTATGGCAGGTCCTCTAACAATAACACCAATACCCTCACTTGTAACGATTCCTTGATGAATCATTTTTCGTACATTAGTCTTTATTTTTCAAGCTTCTGCATCGTTGTAGAAGCATAAACCTTGCACCTTAATTTTTTTTCTTTGCCCTAAATTGCAGTGGAAGAGTTTATTGTCCATATAATCATATATCTTCATGAATAGTCTCCAAAAACAACTTTTATTTCACAACAAAGTGTTCATTAAAAATTCGAAATTCGAGATATAACGTTTCTAGTATCAAATATTAAACGTATAAAAGAGGTGGAAATTATACCTCTAGCACTTCTAGTAGATCCATATCCTTCAACCAAAATAATCAGCAACAACACATCTTTGCTTTTCATTATATATATATATATATATATATATATATATATATATATATAAGTTCAATCTTGGAAAGTGATTAAACTATTTTAGCAAATATATTATGTAAACTCATCATTTGAATCAATGATTTTCATACATTTAATTCATTTAAATATTTTAACTAAAGTCCTAAACATATACATTGCACAAGTATTTTTTGGTACATTCCTTTTTATTTGTAATAATAATAGATGTTGATATACATAGAGATAAATAAAATATTTACTAGGGACAGTAAACTTATTTTTGCAAAAATGTTAAGAATCTCAAATTTTAGATTTATGTGCATTTAATTCATTTAATTACTTCAATAATGTTTCAAATATAGATATTGCATAAGTACTATTTTTTGGTACAATGCTCTTTATTCATATAAAATATTCCAATTTTGTTAACTTAATTAATGATGTATATGCCTCCAACTTGTAATCATATCTTAATTCGTCATTTGGACCTGTATTTGTATGTACTTAAACATGCTCTGCAACCTCACTATTTAATCTAATATTATATGAATTTAACATATTTTGAAATAATACAAATAATGTATCTAGACGTATTTGGATGTATTTTAATACATAAAAATTTTGCTAAATTTTTAATATTATAAATTAACATGTATCTAAATAATTAACATTTAAACTAGTGAAATATTTGTAAGTTACCCAACAAAGACATTTGGGTCAACTTGCGGTAGTCCAACTAAATATTTATAGGCAGGTAAATTTTGGGTCTAAAGGAGCAAGTCAATGTTGATAATGACTAGGGTTGACAATTGGGCGACACGGATGCAGATGAGGGTTGGGTGTGGGAGTTAGGTCTATGCGGGCGGATGGGATGTGGGGCGGATTGAAGTCAGTATTTTTATAACTTAATGCGGGGCGGGGGCTGGTTGCAAGGATATCTGATTTTTTATAGGTTTAAATTTAAATGTCATTTTTTACATGTTACAAGACCGATAGAGCATTATTTATTGAGATTATTTTTTTAAAACTACTAAAATACTCAACATAGTAAATGAAAATGGTTCGACAAAAAGTAATTTAATTTCTTACATGTTTTCCAATTGATCTCTAAAAAATAAAATTTAAAATGACTATTCTATTAAATTAATACAACTAAACGGGAAAAAAATTATTCTTATGAAATTTATTTTTAATTAGTATCATATTTAACTAGAAAAGAATATTAAAAATGTATGTGGGGCGGGTTCATGTGGAACGAGTCTATGCGGGGTGTGGTGGGACAGGGGTGGTTAAGAATGAAAAAAAAGTTATGCGGGGGGGGGGGGGGGGGGGGGGGGAGGGACATATTAAAATTTTTCTCCGCATCGCCCCATTGTCATCCCTAATAATGACAAATTTACTTGGCATTAATTTTATTTATTTTGTGGGGTTTATATTTATAGGATATAAAAAAAATTATTTTTGCACGTTAGATCTGTTAATGTTATGTAAAATTTAGTTAAGTGAATTTATTGATACAAAATAAAATTCGATGACTTTACTGAATAAATTTCCAAAATTGAATGATCTTTTAAGAGATTAAGTCTATCAAAATAACATAAACATATATAGTATTGATCTTTTTCCTTTTTTATAACTTCCATTCTTTTGGAATGAAGAAACCGCTGAAGGTGATGCCGACAAGGGCTTCCAGTTAAGCTCCTTAATAGGGTAGACAATGTCTTAGAACTTTATATACCATTCGTCATGGGTCTTGACGTTAAGTATAATCTTGATCACTTATGTCTTACAATAACAACAAAAAAATTCAGTGACACATGGACGAATCAGTTTTTGCTTGTAATTAGAAATAAATAATACCAACTATCCAATTATAGGTGTACATGATCAAGTTGGTTCAAGTTTTTAAAATGTCATACAAAGTATTTGTGTTGGATTTTAACATTTATAAATCAACTCAACCTAATAAAACTCAAGTGTTTAGGTTTTTTCTGATATTTCTAATAAAGTATTTATAACATCTCACAATTTGAAATAGCTAGGAAGAAACTAAGAGCTGGAAATAGTAATTTTTAAAAGAATTAAAATCTGGAAATTTTTAGTTAGGAAAAAAAAGTGAGTTTTTGGTCAACATCAAATAGCCATAACTTCTAGCTCAAGATGATTTAGGATAACTTCCACATATAATAGGAGGTCTCTTGGAACGATCTTTCCAACGCCGCCGAGTTTGTATGAGTAAGTTATGCCCTCCAGAAGTTTGTTGTTTGTTTAAGGAAAGTCAATCCGAATTTTTAAGGGTAATTTAGTCTTTTTCTTACCTAATTATTCAAATTCATTTTTAGGAATTTAATTGGGGTAAAGTCAGATTTTACTTGGTTTTAGAAAAGTGAATTTCACACTAGGCTTGGAGAAAATAAAAAAGAGGAGAAAGGAAAAGAGCATTTAAGATTCGTTAAAGATTCGCCCAGATTAGCTTGTCAATCTCATCGGCGGTAATCCCTACAAAGGTATGTGAGATCACATAGCCTTGGATCTATTCACTCACACACCAATCATGTTTAATTAAGTGATATTTGTTCTGAAATAGTTAGACATTGATGTTCTTGGGTTGTTTTTAGTTCTTGACGTTACTTATGATTGATGAGTTTTCTTGAGGCGTTTCAGCGATGTTAAGGGTAGCTTCGAGTAAGATTCTAGTGTACATGCTTTGGGTACATGCATCTAAGAAAGTATTGAGAAAAGAAATCAATTTAAAACATTTTAGGATCAGAAAACGATTTGAAAAGTTCGTCAGACATACCTAGGGAAGGCCTGGCGTGGCGCCAGTTACACCAGAGGGTCTAGGGCAACGAGCCTATAGTGCGCCCAAATGGATTTTCAGAAAATTGGGTCTTGGCGCGGCGCGCCCTGTATGTGCTCGAATCGGTGTCTTTCACCCAACTTTCATCATTCAGTGTGTTTAAGCCTTTCGAAATTATATTAACACTTATTAGTGATTCTAACTACTCTAATTGTATTCTAAACATCTAGAAATCCTGCTGAAACATGAATTTCAACCTTAAATCCACAACTTCAAATTCAAGGAACGCAAACAACAAAGTCTACGAAGTACTTATAGTGTTTTCAAGAAGTCCTTTGGAAATGCTTTTAACATTGTTTTAAGACTTAAAGTTCAAGATGAGTAAATATTACAAGAGTAAAGTTTGAAGTTCATTTTATCAAAGAAGTATACGGGGACTATGTTTTCCCAAAAAGTTTAAAATGTTTTCACATGTAAATAATAACGGAAACTAAGATTTCCAAAGAGCCTCTGAGCTAGTTTTCATAAAAGAGTTCTCTTTCTAAATGAAGAAAGAGAGGAAACTTTAATTCCCAAGTTGTCCTTTGAGATAAAATTTGAGTAATTATCTCAAACCACATAAAGAAGTTATGTTTCTAAACATAAAAATCAAGTATAGTAAACAATAGTATTGAGAATCGATGTAACGACCAAGGAAGCACCCCATAGACATAACACAATGTTCTCGACCTTTAAGAGGTCTTATACAAGCACTAAGTATTCATTCATCACATAAGCATTATAAAAAATGGAAAATTTTAAAACTTTAAGATAAAAAATCGAATTCATTTCACAAATCGCTAACAAAAGTCTTTTCTAACTCTTTATCTCAAACAATCTAAATTGACGTGAATAATAGTCTTTAGGACACAGGCCGTACAAAGTCGTAAACCATTAAAGTAAATGACATAAAGTTAAGAGGATGTTGTCCTCGACTATGAGAACTCACAAAAATCTTCAATCTTCTAACTCCTTGAAACTCTAGCCTTCATTAGAAACTCAATGCTCCAACCCTAGATTTGGTTATAATGTAGGAAATATGTGTTAGTACAAAAGAGTACTTCGTATGAAAGGTAACATAGCATCATAAGAGCATCCCAAATGATTAGTCAACATAAGACATAAGCATATGAGACAACAATAACATATCATAAGCATTATAAGCATCATATTATACAAGTAAACCTAAGACAAAGTCAATGAGCACAAGAGATAAGACTTGATAAAATCATCATAATTGACCCTTGTTCATCCACCTTAATTGCACCATTCTCAAGTAACCTCAAAAGCATACAAGTGCAAAGCAAGAATAGCATACCATAATATTACCATAGTCATGTACCCCTTTTCAGTTATATTAATCATAGTCTACTTACATGTTAAACTCTAAAGCTTCTCTATGTCACAAGGGTACCATACTTCTAAGAAACCTCAAGAAATACTTGTGAAATGCTTGAAAGATATCTCATACTACCCTTCATACTAAGCATATCCTTATATTCATCCCTGTCATATTTACCCTCCTTTGGCCTCATGTATTAACTTATCTCTCTTAACTAAGGAATCTCTCACCTCTAGTAAACTATACATAGAAAAGGAATCTCTTGTCCAATCCTACCTCAAGTTCCCTCTTTATTGACCCTAAGTCATACTTTGTGCTATGCAATCATAGCATCCCATAATACTAATCATGCTAAGTATTACTTTTAGGCCCTCTTACTATTACTTCATAGTTTGGAACCTAGTTAATCTCTTTAACATTATAACCCTGTGAGGTACTCTATCTCAAGAACATCTCAAATCATTATTAGGTTGAACCTTAAGAGTTACTTCATTAAGTATGTCTATGTTTCGTATTTAAATGGAGCCTATGAGATACTTCTTATAGTATGTCTTAATCCACATGTAATCATTAAAACAATGAGATACCACCTTGGGTATGTCTTAATTCATCAATATATTTTGAATCTTATGAGTTACTTCATTTAGTAAGCCTTCGTTCTATATGACTTTGACCCTATGAGATGATTCTTGAGCATTTCTTAGTCCCTAGGATATGGACATCTCTACTAGGAAGATTTACTCAACTATGTGAAGGATTCCATCTCATGAGACCTAACTTTGGGAAAACCCACACTCTACTATATAAGAGTCCCCTCTTAAAACATGGATAATTTAACACAATTCGTCCTAAAAAAGCTTGAAAGTTGATGTTCCTGACATAAATTCTTCCATTTAAATGTTGTTCTTGAATTGGGTTGAATTGTGGACTTCTAAGAACTTTACGTTGTTTTTTAGAGTTATTTTGAGTTAGGTTCTTGGGTACTTATGTTGGGTATCATAATCTAAATTGAATTTGAGAACAATAGTCGAATTTAGGTGAATTGGGGATGGAAAACGAAAAGGAAAAAGTCGACCCGGACTTGTTCCCTAAGTGAACAAAAGTTGATGCGCAATGCAGACAAGACCTGGACTCGTCTGTCTCAAAATTAAGTTTCACGAATAATTATTTAGGAGCATCTCCGCTCGCGGACTTTTTCCAAGACGGAGATTTAATAACTTTTCTCAAGGTTAGCTATTCAGAATCATTCCTAAATATCATCAGAAATTTTCAAATACAAATCCAAATCCTTGAATCCATAATTCAATTCAAAGATCAATTAAGATTCAATTTAAGTATGAGTTAAGATCAAAATCAAGAATCAAATTCAATTTAAGTATGAGTTAAGATCAACATCAAGAATCAAATCATGTGAAGTTCATCAAAGTGTTCAAGCTCTTTTACAAATGTTGTAACTTTGTTTTAAGACTATAAGTTTCAAGTTAAGCTAAGAGTAAAGAGTGTTGAGTTCATTTAATTTCTCAAAATCAATTGGGAACTAAGTATTCCCAAGGAATTTATGAATGTTCACATTTAAGATAGAGGAAACTGAGATTTTCGAAGAGTTATGAGCAAGAAAAGGAAACATTGATTCCAAGAGAGCTTTTAAGCTAGTGTTGAGTAATTAACTCAATCCAAAGAAAGAAGTTGTTTTTAAAACATATGAGCTAAGTATATTTTGGGAGCAGTATTGAGTACCGATACGAGAATGCGAGTTCATGTAACTCAAGTCTCCGTAAAACATATAGTCATCATGAATATTAAAAGATCATACGTTTTAGATGATCACTTAGGTTAAGCTAGTTTATCCACTACGTTAATTAAGGTCCTACTCCGATGACAAGGTATAGGATGGTCCTCGACAACATAAGGTAAAACGTTGTACCATCGCTTATTCTCATATTGATGATTGTTAGTTAGAAAATCTCACACAAAAATTATATTACTTTAAATGATTAAAGATAAGTTTGTTATTTCTTTTATCTTTAACCAACTTAAATTGTTTTCAGTTGCTTTATTAGTTCTTATATATATATATATATATATATATATATATATGTATATATATATATATATATAGATAGATAGATATAGATAGATAGATAGATAGACAGACAGATAGATATATATCACGTGTTTTTTACTACTTTATATTGAGTTGAGTATTCATAAGTTGAGAAGAACCAAAGTAAGTGTTTCTTTTATAATCTCTTTTGATCCTACTTTTCTTAGCATTCCAACTTGCATACTCGTACATTCGATGTATTGATGCCAACAGACCTACATCATATTATGATGCACACACAGGTAACCAAGATAACCATCCAGTGCCTCATTTATCTAGCTTGACCACTCAAAGTCTGTTAGTAAGCCTCTGTGCATTCATGAGGAACCTATTATTTGCTTTCTAGTGTAGTGCATTAGTATGTTGTGGAGATTTTTCCAACACCCTTCTCAGTTGTTTAGAGTTTTCATAAACAGTTAGTAGTTCAATTGTCTTTACATTATTTATTCTATGTTAAAGACTTGGCTCGCCATTTTTTCCAAGTTGACTGTTATTAATTTTAATATTCTAAGTTATATTATTTATTATTTGGGTAAGTTCATTTGATAATTGTGATAAACGTTAGAATATTATGTTGAGTTAAGTAAGTCAGGCCAAGGGTTCGCTCAACGCCAACAATGGTCTTCGAGTGTCATCCATGTCAGGGGTGTAGACACTGGGCGTGACAACGTTGGTATAAGAGCACATAGTAAAATAGTTCTAGGGAGCCTATGAAGTAGTTTTTGTAGAGTCCTTGTTATCAGTGTGAAGATCACCACATATATAATTATGAAGATGAAACATTTAGGAACTATCTCACTTCTTTCACACTCCTTTTGTGCATTAGAGTTGATAGTTAAAAATTTCTCTCTAATTCGTTCTTGCACATTTTTAAAATAATCATGCCTCCACGAAGAGTAGTCATAGGTCGTCCATCGAGGAAAAATGTTGAACCACAAGAGCAAGGGGTGCCTAATGCACAAAACGTGAAACCTCAAGGAAATGTCACCAATGTTTAATTCCGTGAGGCAATCCGGATACTAAGTCAAGTCGTGACTAACCAGGTTGGTCAATAAAGAGGAGCTTAACAAGAAGAGGCTGACACTTTGAGGATTCGTGAGTTCTTGAGGATGAATCCCCATGTTTTGCTGGTTAGAGCACTTTCGAGGATCCAGAGAATTCCATCGAGGAACTGAAAAAGGTATTTGAGGTGATGCATGTTGCTGACACTGAGTGGGTTGAGATAGCTGCGTACCAACTCAAGGATGTTTCTAGGACATGGTTTGATCAGTTGAAGAAGGGTAGAAATGAGGATGCAGCACATCTGAGTTTGGACTATTTTGAAGAAGCTTTCGTGAGGCATTTCTTTCCTCGAGAAATGAACAAGGCTAAGGTAAGGGAATTCCCTAGATTAAGTAGGATTATCTAAGTGTGCATGATTATGCGTTAAAGTTCACCCAATTATCTGGATATGCTACGAAAATAGTTAAGGAAATAAGGAGTAGAATTAGTTTTTTTGTTGCTAACCAGGGTCGTTCATCAAGCAAAGAGGGCAGGGAAACAATGCTGATGGGTGACATGGATATATAAAGGTTGATAGTCTATGTGTAGAAGGTTGAGGGAGAGAAGTTAAGAGAAACGAAGAGTTTAGAAATAAGAAAGCTAGAACAGGGGAATTAGTCTGGGCTGCAGAAAGGTAGTGTGAATCGTTTGTCCTTTCATAAACATTAGGGACCCGTACCATCTTCTTCTAGTGTAATCTCACCTAGAAACAAAGGTCAGCATCAGGGACAGAATTCACAGACTTTCAAGGCTAGACAAACAAAATCTCAAGGTAGTATGAAATAAGGAGGTTTCTAGGCTCCTTCAAGTTCTAGGTGTGGTAGAACCCACATAGGTGAGTTTAGTAATGGCCAGACAGGTTTTTTCAAGTGTGGGAAATAGGGTAACTTCATGAGAGAGTGTCCTAAGAAAAATAAACGTAGTGGATATCCTGGCAATAAAGCCTAATCATCATCAGTTGCTCCATCAGACAAGGATGCACCTAGAGGATCTACTTCTAGTATTGGTGGAGGACCCAATCACCTTTATGGAATCACAAGTCGCAAAGATCAAGAGAACTCACCAAATGTTGTCACTAGTATGATCAAAGTCTTTGATTTTGATATTTATGCTTTGATAGACCTAGGAGCAGGTTTATCTTTTGTAACCCCTTATATTGCTTAATAAGTTTGATATTATTCTTGAGAAACCATGTTCACCCTTTAGGGTTTCTACACCTATTGCGAAGTCTATTCTAGCTGAGCGAGTATATCCTGATTGTGTTATTTCCATCGATCACAAAGACACCTTGGCTGATTTAATTGAGTTAGACATGGTAAATTTTGATGTCATTCTGGGTATGGATTGACTTCATGCCTGTTATACTTCCGTAGATTGTAGAAATCAAGTTGTCAAGTTTGAGATTCCTAATGAGCCAGTCATAGAGTCGAGTAGTAGTTTAGCAATGTCTAAGGGTCACTTCATTTCGTACTTTTAGGCAAGAAAATCAGTTTCAAAGGTTTATATCTATCACTTAGTCCAAGTTAATGACTCATGTGTTGAGGTACCTACTATTCTGTAAGTTCTAAGAGTTGAAGAGTTTCTAGAAGTCTCTCCTGATGACGTACCCGGAGTCCCTTCTGAAAGAAATAGACTTTGGCATAGACATCATTCCATATACTTGTCCTAAGGGTCACTTCATTTCATACTTTAAGGCAAGAAAATCAGTTTTGAAGGTTTATATCTATCACTTAGTCCGAGTTAATGACTCATGTGTTGAGGTACCTACTATTCTATAAGTTCTAGTAGTTGAAGAGTTTCTAGAAGTCTCTCCTAATGACGTACCCGGAGTCCCTTCTGAGAGAAATAGACATTGGCATAGACATCATTCCATATACTTGTCCTCTCACTATTCCACCATATAGAATGACATCACAAGAGTTGAAAGAACAACTGAAAGATCTATTATAAGAGTTTTTTTTTACCAAGTGTCTCATGTTGCTCCAGAGTAAACATAATTGAACGTGGTTGTGCAAATAATATATTGACTCTTAAAAGAACCTGATTATCAAACCCAAAGGGCATGTCAATTAACTATTTTTACCAAATTATACTAGTTTAATTATTAATTTAAGAATGTCAAACGAAAAGAATGAAGGATTAGAATAATAATAATAATTGGAAAATTCAGGGCTGCAACATATATTGGATTTTATGTATCAAATTTTTGACTTAGAATTAACTCTAGTTGTAAAACTACTGATTTATAGGGTTGATAGGATGGTTTGGGTTACACACCTCTCGTCGCCTATCCGAGTTAACCATCTAACTACATCGTTGATGGGTGATAAATAGACTAACTGACGAGCATTTATATTCCATTCTATTTCGAAACCAAGCAAGGTGTTTGTCTTTTGGGCATCACTCCTGAAAACTAAACTCCTCAATTCAATGGGAGGATCGATCTCTCGATATCTGTGGTTTATCTAATTTCTCCTATGGTCAATTCAAGATTTAGACACTATATTTATCTCTAGATGACCTGTCAAGAAATATTAAAATAAGGATATAAAAGTAACTTATAATAAAAATCAAAAATTATTTCAAAACTCCATTAATAATTAACATTCGATCTGTCAATACACCCCAAAACGAGGGCCTTAACTATTAATCTCTAAGAAGACAAGAAAAAAAATCCTAAAAAATATTAACGACTTTATCTTCCAAAGTACCTCCTCTAGAGTTATGTTCCCTAATAAATATTTTTACAAACTATTTATAGATTTATTAAAACCTAAATAAAATAATTGAGTCTAAAAGAAAATTGGAAACTAAAATCAAGGAAAACTACAATTCCGCGTGAAACACCATTGCTTTTGTCGCTGTGTCACGTGATAGGATTTTTGTTCGTTGAAACTCCATTAGAAATTCAATTTTTAAATCTATAGACTTTATATATTATATATTATTATATTAAATTTAATTCATTAAGCTGATTGCTTGGTTTCCTTCTTTTAACCTTTTATCTTTAATTCGTTTTAGCTTTAAACTTTTTCAGTTTTATGTCAATTTATTTCTATAAATAAAATAGTCTATTTAGCACAGTCCATAGAATTCATTCTCAAAAAAGACAAATATTAATATTAAATGTGAGACAAATAATGATTAAAATATTTCTCACATCAATAACTCACACTTAAACTTTTGCTCGTCCTCGAGCAACATTAAAGCTCATCTCAAATAAATCAAATTAGGAATGTCATCACTTTCGTTAATACAAACAATTAGGTAACACTTCAAGAACATCAAGTAGATTTCTCAATCATTATGCAAGACATCCAAATAAACAACAAATTTCTAACCTCCTAATCTCAAGAAAAGACTTTAAACTCATCAAATTTAAACTTGCTCACCTATTCTCATAAAAAAAAAGTTGATAAAATCACCTATCCATCGTGAAACAAGTGCCCTCACAAAAAGAAAAAGTTCGCACACACAATTCAAAAGATTGAATGTTAATTAAGGACTTCATATCAAGAGTAACTCTCACACTCACAAATAAAATTCAAATGTATACACAAAGAACCACATGCTTGCCTATTATGTACATCTCCACTAATTAAGCATGCTTGAATAGAATCAAATAGGACTTTAACGTCTTGTAATGTAGGATAGAGGACGAGTAGGAAAACTATATAATTGTAACTTACACTTCCTTAAGCAGTCTGCAATTTTAGACTACATCACTCATTATTTTCTTCTCTCTTTTTTTTTCATTCCCCTCTTCAACAATTATTTCACAATTAATTCTCATCATCTCAAGAATGTTTGAATCCTTTTTTTTAAAGTTTCCTTTGTAATAGTCACCCCTAACTTACGTATTTTACATGTTTTAAGGTGCAAAATATCCTTGAAAGGACAAGGGCCATCATCAAGGTAACTTCTTTTATTTATCTATTTTTTATTTCACATCACATTCTTTCAAAGAGTGTTTTTAAACGCTTTCTAGCTATCATTGATTACATCATCACTCAACCATCCATTTTTTTCAACATTGATAATAAGAATAAGTCTATGATATACTGCTCAAGAAGGCAAGGTGCAGAAACTAGGGATTCAACAAATAGTCAAGGGCAAAATATGGTTACCAACAAAAAGACTACAGGCTCAAAAAGAATAAATAGAGATATAATATCTGAAAAGACTAAAATTATAAGATAAATCAAAGACAGCCTATTATAATCTCCTAAACAAAGCATTACTTTTTATTTCGGTTCAATAACATACAGAGCAAGTTCTAGACTAAGATACAAAATATGAAATAAATAAAATCTCACCACACATGACAGAAGTATCAATCAAGATGGATCAATTCCACTTCTAAGAGAGATAAAATAATAACATACTACAAAAGAATATATATTGAGACTGCAACTGTTTTTATCAATCAAGAATTCACAAGAAAGAACTTCTCAAAAATTAGGCTTAAATAGAAAGTATCACACCATTCAAAAGGGTCTTTTTTTTTCTCTAAAAAAACTTATTTCTAAAAATAAAATACACTCAGTTAAAAGAAACTATCCTCGGGAAAAGAACCTAAAATAAAATGCGATGAACCCATTCTAAAAAAAGACTCAATAAAAAGTAAAAATTAAGAATTCATGCCTCCACCTCACATTTAAAAAGATGCTATGTTCCCAAAGCATCAAATAAAATTTAAAACAAAGGTTAGAAAACTCCCTAGGGCCTTTAGGCCTAGCTAGTATGTTCTCTCAATTTTCATCAAGGGTCGTCACCCCACACTTATGATCACACGTGCTCTTTCCCTTAAATTTTGGATACTCAGAAATCTCAAAAACTACAAAAAAAAATATAAAAGGGAAAAAAAGTAATACGACAAACGTAAAACAAAGAGTCATTTATTTATTTATAAAAACATAATAAATAAAAAGAAAAAGTATGACCTAGAAAAAATATAATTTCAAAGTGGGGGCAGTGGCACAAAAAACTTGTTGCTACCAACTTGCATGGTCGCGCAAGTAATGTAGTGGCTCTTAAAAGAAGCAGATTATCGAACCTAAAGGACTTCTAAATCAATTATTCTTACCAAATTATACAATTTTAATTATTTATTTAAGAATGTCAAAAAAAAAGAGAATGAAGGAATAAAATAATAACATTACTTATAATACTTGGAAAATCTTAGGGTTGCAACATATATTGGATTTCATGTATGATATTTTTGGTTTAGAACTATCTAAGTTGTAAAATTACTAGTATATAGGGTTGATATTATGATCAAGGTTACACACCTCTCGTCGCCTACCCTAGTTACCTAAATAACTACATCATTGAGCGGGGAAAAAGAGACTAACTGGCGAGCATTTATATTTCATCCTATTTCGTAATCAAGAAAGATGTTCTTCTTTCAGGCGTCAATCATAAAGACTAATCTCCTAAATTTAATGGGAAGACCGAACTCTTTATATTCGGTCTATCTAATCTCTCCTATGGTCAATTCAAGATTTAGACAATATATTTATCTCTAGATGACTGGTCAAGAAATAGTAAAATAAGAATATAAAAGTAACTTAATAAAAACCAAAAGTGAATTCAAAATGTATTAATAATTAACATTCAATTTGTAGCTACAACCGCAGAATAAGGGCTTTAGCTACTAATCTCTAAGAAAATAAGAAGAAGAAAAGAACCCTAAAAAGTATTAACGACTTTCTCTTTTAAAGTACCTACTCTAGATTAATGTTCTCCAATAGGTATTGCTATGAAATATTTATAGATCTAGAAAGCCATAAATAAAATAATTTAGTTCAAAAACGAATTGGGAACCAAAATCAAGCGGAACTAGAATTCCGCATGAAATACTATTGCTTTCGTTGCTGAGTGACACGTGGCAAGACTTTTGTTCGTTGAATCTCCATTAGTAATTTCAGTTTTAAATCTTTGGACTTTATATATTATGTATTATTATATTAATTTAATCCATTAAGCTTCTAGTTTGATTTCCTTCTTCAACATTTTATCTATAATTCGTTTTAGCTTCAATATTTTTTAACTTTACGTCAATTTACTTCTACAAATAAAATACACTATTTAGTATAATCCATAATATTCATGCTGAAAAGAATAGATTTAAATAATAAATATGACTTAAATAATAACTAAAATATATATATATTTGGCCTCACATCATATCACCTTGGGGCAGTCAGGTCTTGTTTGTGAGAAAGAAGGATGGTTCCCTTAGGATATGTATAAATTACCGCCAATTGAAGAAGGTTACAATCAAGAATAAATATCCTCTTCCAAGGATTGATGATCTTTTTTACCAGTTTTATTATGTTTCTTGTTTCTCAAAAATTAATCTCAAATCAGGCTACCATTAGGTTAAATATAGGGAATGTGATATTTCAAAGACGATATTCAGAACCAGGTATGAGCATTATGAATTTTTAGTCATTTAATATTGGTGGACCAATGTGAGTTTATGAAATTATGAATAAATCCTTCAAACCTTATTTATATATGTTTTTTTAATCATCTTTATTAATGTCATACTAATCTATTTAAGGAATGAAGAAGATCATGCTAGTCACCTTAAGATAGTCCTTCAGACTTTGAAAGATAAGGAGTTATATGCCAAGTATGTGTGAGTTTTGTCGTGAGTCTATGGCATTCTTGGGACACATAGTTCCTGGTGATGGAATTAGATTGTTGATATCCAAAAGAAAGAAGCAATTTCAGAGTTGGCCTACGTCTCCAACTCATATTAAAAGTTTCTTGGGTTTTTGATGGATGTTATTGAAGGTTTGTTGAGGGATTTTCATCTATTTCATCTCCTTTGAACAACTTGACTCAGAACAACGTTTGAAGCTAGTGAGAAAAACTTTCAAGAATTGAAATATATATTAACTAGTGCCCCAATATTGACTTTACTGAAGGATACTCGCAGTTTTATAGTGTAGTGTGATGCATCTACAGTTGGTGTGGGTTGTGGCCTCATGCATAATGACAAGGCTATAGCATATGCCTCCAAATAGTTGAAAGTCCATGAGAAGAATTATCCAACACATGACTTAGAGTTGGATGTTGTAGTTTTTTCCTTAAAAATATGGCATCACTATTTTTATGGTGTCCATGTTGATTTATTCACTGATAACAAGAGCCTATAATATTAATTGACTCAGAAAGAGATTAAGCTTAGACAGTGAAGATGGCTAGAATTGTTCAAGGATAACGACATGAGCATTTTTTAATTACCCATGTAAGACTAATGTGGTTGCTAATGCCTTAAGAAAACTATGTATAGGTAGTACCACCTATCTCGAGGAAGAAAAGAAAGATCTTGCAAAAGATATGCATAGACTTGCACACTTAGAAGTCTGATTAATGGATTCCGTAGAAGGATGTGGTGGCAAATGGAGATGAACATCCTTAGTGTCAGAAGTGAAAAAAAGAAATACCAAGATCTAATTTTATTTGAATTGAAGGAAATGTACATAAAAAAGAGTATTAACTTTTAAACAAGGGGGAGATGGTGTATTGAGATATCAAGGTAGATTTTGTGTACCTATGGTTGATGGACACCTAAAAGGATCATAGAGGAAGCTCATAACTTCATATATTCCAATCAACCGAGTTCCACAAAAATGTACCTTGATATGAGAGAAGTATATTCGTGGACTGGTATGAAGAAGGGTATTGCTGAATTTGTTACGAAGTGTCCGAATACTCAACAAGTTGAAGTACAAAAAAAAGGCTTGGAGGTTTTACTCAGAATATAGAAATTCAAATTTAGAAGTGGGAGATGATTAATTCGAATTTCATCACAAGTTTACCCAGATCTCGCAGGCAGTATGATTCTATTTGGGCAATTGTCTACAGAATGACAAAATCAGCTCACTTTTAGCCTGTAAAGACTACCCATTGGCAGAAGATTATGCTAAGTTATATACTGAAGAGGTGGTAAGACTTCACGAATTCCTCGTATCCGTTATTTCAGATAAAGGTGCACAATTAACTGCACAATTTAGAAAATCTTTTCAGAAAGGTTGGATTCAAAGGTGAACTTAAGTACTACCTTTCATCCTCATACTAACAAGAAAACATATCACACTATTCAAACCTTGGAGGATATTTTGAGGGCACACATGATCAATTTCAAAGGAAATTTGGATGATCACCTACTTCTAATTGAGTTTGCCTACAACAATAGTTACCACTGTAGCATCCAAATGGCTCCTTATGAAACTCTTTATGTGAGAAGATGCAAATATCCTATTGGTCGGTTTGAAGTTTATGAAGTAGGATTGATATGAACAAATCTAGTTCATCAAGCTACGGAGAGGCTGAAGATAATTCAAGAGAGGTTGAAAATGGTCTAGAGTATTCAGAAATCCTACACTGATGTTAGGAGAAGAGAGTTGGAGTTTGTAGTGGATGATAGTGTCGACTTGAAAGTTTAACCATGAAGGGTTTTACAAGGTTTGTTAAGAAGGGAAACTTAGTCCCCAGTACATTGGACCTTATAGAATATCCAAGATAATTGAGAATGTAGCTTATGAGTTGGAGCTACCACAAGAACTAGCAGCGGTTCATCCAATATTTTATGTCTCCATGTTGAAAAAGTGAATGGATGATCCTTCATTGAACATTCCAACTGAAAATGTTGGGACCAAAGATAACTTATCTTACGAGGAGATTCCGGTGCAAATTTTAGATCACCAAGTTCGCAAGTTGATAACAGAGAGTTAGCATCAGTCAAGGTCCTTTGGAGGAACCAATTTGTTGAAAAAGCTACTAGGGAAACTGAAGAGGACATGAAGATCAGATATCCATATCTTTTTTGAATCCAAAAAAAGTGCATACCAAGATACTAATTTTGGTCTTAGCACTATCTAGATTTTGAGTAAGAATGTCGTTTATTGGATTTTTGCTTGTTGGGTGTTTGAACTAGATGTTACCACCCTTAACTAAGTAAGAGTAATATTATTCAAAAACGAATGTTCCCAAGGGTGAGATATTTTAACATCTCGCAACTAAAAAGAAATTAGAAGGAACTTTAGAAATTGAAAATAGTTATTTTTGGAAATAAATTATAAATATGGAGATTTGGTAATTAAGTTAAAATTGAGTTTTTGGTCAACTTAAAACAAGCATAACTTGTAGCTCATAATAAGTTACGTTTAATTCCATATATGATAGGAAAACCGTTAAAACAATATTTCCAATGCCATCAAGTTTGAAAATTTTCATGTTTGGATGAGTGAGTTATGCCCTCTAGAAGTTGAATTATTGGATTATGAAAATATCCAATTTTAAAATTAAAAGGGTAATTTGGTATTTGCCTTACCCAATTAATTAAATTCATTTTTAGTATGTTAATTGGGGCAAAAAAACTGAGTTAGTTTAGCCTACTCATTTGAGAAATAGAGTTAGGGCTTTTGGATAAAAATGCAAGAAAAATGAGAATAGGCAAATAAATAATTTCCAAGAACGATCAGTATGGATTGTGGATTTCATCAAGATTTTGATCCTACAACGTATATTAGTCTCTCATACCATTGAGTTCTGTCACGACCCAAATCCGGGCCGCGACTAACACCCACACTTACCCTCCTATGTGAGCGAACCAACCAATCTAAACCTTAACATTTAAAGGTAATATCAACATAAAGTAATGCGGAAGACTTAAACTCATTAATAAAATCAATAACTATTATTATTCCCAAAATCTGGAAGTCATCATCACAAGAACATCAATAATCAAATTACTAAACTAAGAGTATTCTAAGAAGCTAAAAATACATAAGAAGCTAGTCCATGCCGGAAGTTCAAGGCATCAAGACTTGAAGAAGAAGATCCAGTCCAAGCTAGAAGCATTAGCTCACCCTGAATTTTCGATGTAGTAAGACTGGCTTGAGTTACTGTTGAGTCGAAGATGACGGCACGTTTGCTGCACTCCACAAATAAACAAGAAGAAAACATAAAAGTAGGGGTCAGTACAAAACACGGGTACTGAGTAGATATCATCGGCCAACTCAAAATAGAAAACAATATATATAAGCAATATCATAAACTCAACTATGATACTCAGCATGTAGCAACAACAAGTACTATATCATTAACCATTACCATCAAGTTCACACATGAGGACTCAAGCCTCAATACCATACTCATTTGGGAATTATGTTCTTTAGATTGAGTATATTAACACCTTTCAAGATTCATTATCTTTATTTCTCTTGTGTAGGTACGTGACACTCCGCTCCCTCATATTAATTAATCCTCTTGTGTCGGTACGTGACACTCCGATCCCCTAAATCTATGTGTCGGTTCGTGACACCCGATCCCCTAAATCTACGTGTCGGTTCGTGACACCCGATCCCCTAATTCTACGTGTCAGTTCGTGACACCCGATCCCCTAAATCTACGTGTCGGTTCGTGACACCTGATCCCCTAATTCTACGTGTCGGTTCGTGACACCCGATCCCCTAAATCTACGTGTTGGTTCGTGGCACCTGATCCCCTAAATCTACGTGTCGGGTTGTGACACCCGATCCCCTAATTCTACGTGTCGGTTCGTGACACCCGATCCCCTAATCTCTTTCTATAAATTCATCAAGCCTTCTTTCTCACCAAGGCATCATAAATCTCATTACTTTAGGTCATCAAGCCTTCTTTTATATCAAGGCATCATCATTAACAAGAGATTAGGTTTTATCAAGATTTGGGATTCAATAGCTTCATCATGCTTAATTTAATCACAATTATATAATCACGTTCATGCATGCATACAATTAAGCACATAGCAGGGTTTTACAATACTACCAATACATATCATTCTCTATTAAGAGTTTACTATGAAAGCATGAAAACCATAACCTACCTCCACCGAAAAATTGCGATCAACAAGCTATCTTCTCAAAATCCTTGCTATCCACTTCATTTCTCTGTCTCTCTACTTGTTCTTTTTCTTTTTCTGTTTTCTCTTTGTTCTTTCTATTTTTCTTATTCAAACCCTCTTTCTTTTACCCTAATTAACATATAATCAAGTGTAACAGATGGCAATAACAACCAACTAATTAACTTAGGGTTACCTCTTTTAACCCCCAAGTAATTAGACTTATTAACATTAACACACTAATCTTATAATTAAAGCAGGAATAGTCAAAAACGTCCCTTAAAACGTATAAAGAAATCCGACCCAGACTGGGATTGCGCAACCTGTGACGGGCCGTCGTGCCTGTGATGGGCCGTCGTGCCTGTGACGTTCCGTACTGCAGGTCCTCGCAAAGTTCAGAGACCCAAATTTCCACCAAGGGTCTGTGACGGTCCGTCACACCTGTGACGGTCCGTCCTGCCATTTCGTTACGAAGTTCAGAGAGTCGATTTTCAGTACCCAATTTTCAGTTTTTCTAAGTGTTTTGAAATGAGACCTTGCGACAGTCCGTCGTGCCCATGACGGTCCGTCGTAGGGTTCGTCGCCTTAGCCTATTTTTCCAAGAATAAAATCTGCTGCTCAAAACGACTAAACAGGTCGTTACAATAGATACCAATTTACCCATCGTTCGTCCCCGAACGATCACAAGAAGGAAAACAAGGGCGAAAAGGAGTACCTGAATCTGTAAACAGATGTGGGTATTTTTCTCGCATATCCGCCTCCTTCTCCCAAGTGGCTTCTTCAACGGGTCGATTCTTCCATTGCACCTTGATGGATGCAATCTCTCTTGACCTCAACTTGCGAACTTCTCTATCTAAAATAGCAACAGTCTCCTCCTCATAAGACAAGTTCTCATCAAGCAAAACTGAATCCCAACGGATAATGTAGTTTCCATCCCCATGGTATCTTTTCAACATCGACACATGGAATACCGAATGTACTCCGGACAGCCCTGGAGGCAAGGCTAACTCATAAGCCACCTCTCCTACTCGCTTAAGTACTTCTAAGGGACCAATTTACCTTGGACTTAGCTTACCCCTTTTTCCAGACCGCATCACCCCTTTCATGGGCGAAACCTTCAACAAGACTTGTTCACCTTCCATGAACTCTAAGTCTCTAACCTTTCGATCTGCATATTCTTTTTGTCTACTTTGCGCCGCTAGAAGCTTTTCTTGAATAGACTTCACTTTCTCTATCGAATCCCTCAAAAGGTCATTACCCCAAGGTCTAACCTCGAATGCATCAAACCAACCAATGGGAGACCTACATCTCCTCCCATACAATGCTTCAAATGGGGCCATATCAATACTTGAGTGATAGCTATTATTGTATGAAAACTCCACTAAGGGTAGGAAGCTATCCCAATGGCCACCAAACTCTATCACACATGCACGAAGCATATCCTCCAATACTTGAATCGTCCTTTCAGACTAACCATCGGTCTGAGGATGGAACGCAGTACTAAGGTCCAACCTAGTACCCAATTCCGCATGCAATGTTTTTCAAAACTTAGAAGTAAACTGCGTACCTCTATCTGATATGATGGATAGTGGAACCCCATGCAATCGAACGATTTCTGAGATATAGATCTTGGCTAACTTCTCTGCATTGTAAGTCACCTTTACCGGAATGAAATGAGCAGATTTAGTTAATCTATCAACAATTACCCAAATAGAATCAAACTTTCCGAATGTCTTGGGAAGACCAACCACAAAGTCCATTGCAATTCTCTCCCACTTCCATTCAGGAATGGGCATTCTCTGAAGTGTTCCTCCGGGCCTCTGGTGTTCATACTTTAATTGTTGACAGTTTGGATACTTGGCAATAAAGTCAACAATATCACGCTTCATTCTACTCCACCAAAAGTGTTTCTTTAGGTCACGATACATCTTGGTTGCACCCGGATGTATAGAATACCTTGAACTATGAGCCTCTGTCAGAATAGTGTTGATCAAATCATCGACGCGGGGTACGCATACCCTTCCCTTGATTCTCAAAACACCTTCCTCATCGATTTGTGCTTCCTTAGCCTCCCCTCGCAATACTTTATCTTGGATTCGGTGCAGTTTCTCATCATCAGACTATCTACCCTTAATCTTGTCAAGAAAGGAAGATCTTGCCTCCACAGAAGCCAACAATCCTCCCTTCTCATTTACTTCTAATCTCATCAACTCATTAGCTAGAGTCTGAACCTCTCTAGACAATGGGCGTCTAGAAGCTTGCAAGTGAGCTAGACTTCCCATGCTTCCCGCCTTTCTACTTAAAGCATCCGCTACAACATTCGCTTTTCCCAGATGATACAAGATAGTGATATCGTAGTCCTTTAGTAGCTCCATCCATCTTCGTTGCCTCAAGTTCAAATCCTTCTGAGTAAAGACATACTGAAGGCTACGATGATCCGTGTAGACCTCACACTTAACCCCATATAAATAGTGTCTCTATTGCTTTAATGCAAACACTACCGCAGCCAATTCCAAATCATGAGTTGGATAGTTACGTTCATGCACTTTTGATTGTCTTGAAGCATAAGCAATCACATTCTTCTCTTGCATTAGCACTGCACCCAAACCCAAATTGGATGCATCACAATAAACAATGAAGTTCTTACTCTCTACTGGCAAGATAAGGATAGGTGCGGTAGTCAACAAAGTCTTGAGCTTCTGAAAGCTTTCCTCACATTCGTCCGACCATACAAATGGAACATTCTGATTAGTCAAGTTCATCAATTGGGAAGCAATAGAAGAGAATCCCTTGACAAATCGACGGTAGTAGCTAGCTAACCCAACAAAGCTCCTTATTTCTGACACATTATTAGGTCTTACCCAATTCTTCACTGTCTCAATCTTAGAAGGATCCACCATCACTCCATCCTTAGAAACCACGTGTCCCAAGAAGGACACTGAATCTAGCAAAAACTCACACTTGGAGAATTTGGCATAAAGATTCTTCTCCCTCAACATTTCCAATACCATTCTCAAATGCTCTTCATGTTCCTTCTTGCTCTTTGAGTATACCAATATATCATCAATAAATACGATCACGAAGAGGTCCAAATATGGCCTAAAAATCCCGTTCATCAAGCTCATGAACGCAGCAGGGGCATTCGTAAGACCAAAAGACATCACTACAAATTCGTAATGCCCATACCTCGTTCGAAAAGCAGTCTTTGGCACATCCGTTGCCCGTATTTTCAACTGATGATAACCGGATCTCAAGTCAATCTTAGAGAAGACACAAGCCCCTTGTAATTGATCGAACAAGTCATCAATGCGAGGAAGAGGATACTTGTTCTTTATGGTTACCTTATTCAGTTGTCTGTAGTCTATGCACATCCGAAAACTCCCATCCTTCTTCTTCACAAACAAAACCGGAGCACCCCAAGGGGATGCACTTGGTCTAATGAAGCCTTTGTTCAATAACTCTTGAAGTTGTGCCTTTAACTCTCTTAACTCTGCGGGAGCCATTCTATAAGGGGGTATCGAAATGTGGCGAGTACCCGGTTCAAGGTCAATACAGAAATCAATATCCCTATCTGGTGGCATACCAGGAAGATCTGCATGGAACATATCTAAAAACTCGCGGACTACCGAAACCGACTCAATCGAAGGTACTTGGGTAGTGTCATCCTTGAGATGTGCCAAGAAATCTAAACACTCTTTACTAACCATTTTCTTAGCACGAAGGACACGAACCGAATTGGAAGTGTAGTCACCCTCCCACACTAACGGATCTGTCCCAGGCTTGGCTAACGTCATCGTTTTAGCATTACAATCCAAGATCGCAAATTGCAGAGAAAGCCAAGTCATACCCATAATTACATCAAAATCAACCATTTCTAAGATAACCAAGTCTACATAAGTATTGCTCCCCACAAAAGTTACAAGACAAGACCTATACACCTTTTCAGCTATCACAGACTCACCCACCAGAGTAGAAACACGAATAGGTATGTCAAGCAATTCACAATGTAAATTAAGACCATTAGCAAATGCGGAAGATACATAAGAAAATGTGGATCCGGGATCAAATAATACAGAAGCCATGCAATCACAAACCAAAAGATTACCTGCGATGACAGCATCAGATGCCTCTGCTTCAGACCGCCCAGGGAAAGCGTAACAATGGGCCCTATCGTTCGTCTATCCGTTTCCCCTACCATGTTGTGATGTAGTGGCTCCAGTCTTCCCATCACCTCGGCCGTTTTGGTGACCACCATTACCTCGACCACCACGTCCTCCAGAATAACGACCTCTACCATGACCACCTCTACCTCTAGCCATTGGGGGTCTATAACTCTGTTTTGGACAATTCCTCCTAATATGTCCAGTCTCCCCACATCCATAACACTCTCTGGAGTCAAGCATAGGTCTCTCAGAGAAGTGTTGACCAGTCTGAGGTGGACCCCCAACTACATTCTGTAGTGAAGACTGAATTGGTCGAACTGAGTAACCTCCAGAACCCTGTCCTCTAGAGTAAGAACCATTAAACTCACCTCCCTTTCGAAACCTTTTTGATGTCGATGTCGGGGTGAAGTCGTCTGGATTCACTCCTTCCACTTCTATCACAAAGTCTACCACCTCTTGGAAGGATTTTGCCGTTGCCGCTATCTGTAAGGCCGAAATCCGCAATTCTGACCTCAACCCCTTCACAAACCGGCGAATTCGCTCTTGTGGACTGAAACACAGTTGGGTGGCATACCGGGATAATGCACGAAACTTAGCCTCATATGCATTGACCGACATCCTACCTTGATCTAGGCTCAAGAACTCATCCCTTTTCCTATCCCTCAAAGTTCGGGGGATATACTTCTCCATAAACAAGCTAGAGAATGAGGCCCAAGTCATAGGTGGTGCCTCTGTTGGTTGACACTCAATATGTGACCGCCACCACATTTTGGCGTTCCCTTGAAACTGATAAGTCACAAACTCCACACCAAACCGTTCTACTATACCCATCTTGTGTAGTAGCTCATGATAGTCAACCAGAAAATCGTAAGCATCCTCAGATTCCGCACCCTTGAAGACTGGAGGTTTCAATTTCAAGAACTTACTGAAAAGTTCATGCTAATCATTTGTCATTATAGGCCCAGTAGTCAGACGTGGAAACGTGCCTATGTCCAATGAGACATCCATACGAGGAGCCATAGTGGCTGCATGTTGTACCTCTGAAACTGGAGGTGTTGGTGCAGAAAACACTGGAGGTGCCTGACCCTGATCGGACAACCCACTAAGATAAGCAAGCACTTGATTTATCATCTCTGGGTAGGCTGGGGTGGCAATCCCTCATTCTGCACTTGTTCATTTTCCCCATCCTCCCCTTCTCTTATTACCTCCTCAGTCGATAGAGGTGTCACTGCGCTAGTATCAGATGGACTAGGTGCTCGTCCTCTTCCCCTAGAGGACGTCCTCCCACGACCTCTACCACGGCCCCTTGCCGCTGTTCTTCCTCGAGCCACAGCCCCAGTGGCTGGCTCAGTTGTTTCTTTTTTGGCCGGTGTTGGTGTTGGCGTAGTCGTTGCTCTAGTTCTAACCATCTGCGAAAGAGAGTGAAGATGGTCAGATACCAATTCATATCGCCTAGATACCAATTGGACTCAAGTAGTAGCACGAAAGAAAGAATGAAAGAGTGAAATTTTCCTAAAGTCTTATAGCCTCTCAAGGAAAAGTAAAGGCATCCCCCTACCGTTCCTTAAGACTCTACTAGACCTGTTCTTGTGTGATGAGACCAACGAACCTAATGCTCTGATACCAAGTTTGTCACGACCCAAATCCGGGCCGCGACTGGCACCCACACTTACCCTCCTATGTGAGCGAACCAACCAATCTAAACCTTAACATTTCAAGGTAATATCAACATAAAGTAATGCGGAAGACTTAAACTCATTAATAAAATCAATAACTATTATTATTCCCAAAATCTGGAAGTCATCATCACAAGAACATCTATAATTAAATTACTAAACTAAGAGTATTCTAAGAAGCTAAAAATACATAAGAAGCTAGTCCATGCCGGAAGTTCAAGGCATCAAGACTTGAAGAAGAAGATCCAGTCCAAGCTAGAAGCATTAGCTCACCCTGAATTTCCGATGTAGTAAGACTGGCTTGAGTTACTGTTGAGTCGAAGATGACGGCACGTT
This sequence comes from Solanum lycopersicum, assembly GCF_036512215.1. Taxonomy (NCBI): domain Eukaryota; kingdom Viridiplantae; phylum Streptophyta; class Magnoliopsida; order Solanales; family Solanaceae; genus Solanum; species Solanum lycopersicum. The sequence continues at coordinate 44,317,964 of NC_090806.1, read as the reverse complement.
TGCTGCACTCCACAAATAAACAAGAAGAAAACATAAAAGTAGGGGTCAGTACAAAACACGGGTACTGAGTAGATATCATCGGCCAACTCAAAATAGAAAACAATATATACAAGCCATATCATAAACTCAACTATGATTCTCATCATGTAGCAACAACAAGTAATATATCACTAACCATTACCATCAAGTTCACACATGAGGAATCAAGCCTCAATACCATACTCATTTGGGAATTATGTTCTTTAGATTGAGTATATTAACACCTTTCAAGATTCATTATCTTTATTTCTCTTGTGTCGGTACGTGACACTCCGCTCCCTCATATTCATTAATCCTCTTGTGTCGGTACGTGACACTCCGATCCCCTAAATCTATGTGTCGGTTCGTGACACCCGATCCCCTAAATCTACGTATCGGTTCGTGACACCCGATCCCCTAATTCTACGTGTCGGTTCGTGACACCCGATCCCCTAAATCTACGTGTTGGTTCGTGACACCCGATCCCCTAATTCTACGTATCGGTTTGTGACACCCGATCCCCTAAATCTACGTGTCGGTTCATGACACCCGATCCCCTAAATTTACGTGTCGATTCGTGACACCCGATCCCCTAATTCTACGTGTCGGTACGTGACACCCGATCCCCTAATCTCTTTCTATCAATTCATCTAGCCTTCTTTCTCACCAAGGCATCATCAATCTCATTACTTTAGTCCATCAAGCCTTCTTTTATATCAAGGCATCATCATTAACAAGAGATTAGGTTTTTATCAAGATTTGGGATTCAATAGCTTCATCATGCTTAATATAATCACAATTATATAATGACGTTCATGCATGCTTACAATGAAGCAGATAGCAGGATTTTACAATACTACGAATACATATCATTCTCTATTAAGAGTTTACTATGAAAGCATGAAAACCATAACCTACCTCCACCGAAGAATTGCGATCAACAAGCTATCTTCTCAAAATCCTTGCTATCCTCTTCGTTTCTCTCTCTCTCTACTTGTTCTCTTTCTTTTTCTGTTTTCTCTTTGTTCTTTCTATTTTTCTTATTCAAACCCTCTTTCTTTTATCCTAATAAACATATAATCAAGTGTAAAAGATGGCAAAAATAACCCACTAATTAACTTAGGGTTACCTCTTTCAACCCCCAAGTAATTAGACTTATTAACATTAACACACTAATCTTATAATTAAAGCAGGAATAGTTAAAAACGTCCCTTAAAACGTATAAAGAAATCCGACTCGGACTGGGATTGCGCAACCTGTGATGGGCTGTCGTGCCTGCGACGGTCTGTCCTACAGGTCGTCGCAAAGTTCAGAGACCCGAATTTCCACCAAGGGTCTGTGACGGTCCGTCCTACCATTTCGTTACGAAGTTCAGAGAGTCGATTTTTACTACCCAATTTTCAGTTTTTCTAAGTGTTTTGAAACGAGACCCTGCGACGGTCCGTCGTGCCCATGACGGTCCGTCGCTGGGTTCGTCGCCTCAGCCTGTTTTTCCAGGAATAAAATCTGCTGCTCAAAACGACTAAACAGGTCGTTGCAAGTTCATTTACTCATGTGCCAAACATGTTTAGTTCAACACAATTCGTCCTGTAAAAGGTTGAAAGTTGATGTTCTTGACATGAATTCTTGAATTTGAATGTTGTTCTTGAATTGGGTTGAATTATGGAATTCTGAGATATTTACGTTTTGTTTTAAAGTTATTTTGAGTTAGGTTCTTGTGTACACGTTTTGGGTATTGAAATCTAAAATGAATTTGAGAATAACAGTCGAGTTTAGGCGAATTGGGAATGGAAAACGAGGAGGAAAAAGACGGACAAAGGAATAGGTACCAGGTCTATGTCACAGACCTTCTCCAGCAATGAACAAAATTTTCTTCGCATCGCGGATAGGATGTGGACTCGTATATCTCAAAATTAAGTTTCACGAATAATTGTTTAGGAGCATCTCCGCGTCGCAGACTTGTTCCAAGATGGTGATAACGTAACTTTTCTCAAGTTTCGCTATTCAAAATCATTCCTAAACATCAAGAAGTCTTTGCAAACAGAAATCACAAATCTTGAATCCATAATTTAATTAAAGGATCAATTAAGAGTAAAGTCAAATAAGAGTTAAGATCAAAGTCAAGAGTCAAGTGAAGTGAAGTTCATCAAAGTCAAGAGTCAAGTCAAGTGAAGTTCATCAAAGTTTTCAAGGTCTTTTACAAATGTCTTAAGTTAAGCTAAGAGTAAAGAGTTGAGTTCATTTTCAAAAGTTATAGGGAAATAAGTATTCCCAAGGCAATTATAAATTTTTACACATTTAAGATATGAGGATATGAGATTTGCAAAAGAATTTTGAGCAAAAAAAAAGGAAATATTGATTCTAAGAGAGAAGTTGTTTTAAAAACATATGACCTACACACATTCATGGGAGTAGTATTGAGCAACACTATAAGGCTGCAAGTTGATACTAACACAAGTCTCCATAAACTATGTACCCACCATGGATGTTAAATGATCATACTTTTAAGATGATTTGTTGAGTTAAGCTACTGGATACACTAAGTTATGTATGGTTCTATATCGATAGTAAGGTATAGGATGGTCATTGGCAGGGTGAGGTAAAACGTAGTACCATCGCTTAGGCTCATATAGATGATTGTCAGTTCGCAAATCTCTCATAGAAGTTATATTACTTTAAATGAGTAAATTTAACTTTGTTATTGCTTTATCTTTAACAAACTAAGATTTTTTTGAGTTGCTGTATATCATATGTGTTTTACTGCTTTATATTGAGTTGAGTATCCATAAGTTGTGAAGAGTCAAAGTAAGAGTTTATTTCATAATCTCTTTCGAGCCTATGTTTTTTAGCATTCTACATCGCATACTCGTTCATTCAATCTACTGATATTTGTTGGCTTGCATCGTATTATGATTCAAACGCAGGTAACTGGGATCAACATCTAGCATCTCATTGGTCCAACTTGAGCACTCAGAGACTGTTAGTCAGCCTCGTTACCTTAGCTAGGGCCATTTTATGTGCTTTTTACTCTAGTTGATTAGGATGTTGTAGGGATTGCACAACATCCATATCAGTTGTTTAGAGGTTTCGTAGATATATAGTAGTTAAATTGTCTTTACATTATTATTCTACGTTAAAGAGTTGAGTTTTCGTTTTTGGCCAAGTTGAATGTTATTTCTTTTGACATTAGAAGTTATATTATTTAGTTATTTGAGTAGATCCATTTGATCATTGTAATAATCTTAGAGTCTTCTAGTGAGTTAAGTATGCCAGGATAAAGGTTCGCTCGAGGTCAACAATCGGGGTGTAGACTCAGTGCGTGACAAAAAAAATTTAACTATCCACTTTTGCAATGGAATGTCTCAAAACTTTCAATATTTAATAACTATAATACAATTTAAATATCTACTTTTCTGTTTGTTTGAATCAATCTTGTTCTTCAAACACCTCTATGCCACTCCAACAGACTCTTATCCTAATAAATAAATTTGAAGAAATTTTAATCAACAACTTTTTTGAATAGGTTTGAATCTACTTTCTGTGTCATGTCTCTTGCCTGCAGCACCGAGGGAACGAACTAAACTAAAACACACTTCAACTTTTGCTCCTTTCTCATTGTACTTTATTTGATCAAGCTTATCACCCTCTCAATCGTAATGTTCTTGTTCTTGATCATCTTGAAAAGAAAAATTAACAATATTAAAATACTGTTCTCCTTTTTTTATCCTTAGCACATCGCAACAACATATAACAGATTATTTATTCATTGAATCTTAAATGTTACGGCAAATGTCTCAAGTGTTTGAAACACATTTTCTTGGAATCAGCATAAAGATTTTGATCAATTAAAATGTTTCTAAAATGATCACGATAAACCGCCATCGTTACTCTTACAAAAATATTTCCTCAGTGATCAACTTCTCCAGCTTTATGTTTGTTAGTGGTGCAAGCAGTAGAAACATATTCTTTAATGATTTTTAACTTTACAATGTATAAGCAAAAACAAATTTATAATGATTAATCTATCAATCAAACTAGTCTATTACTGAAATAGAATAATACTATATTAAACAGGCAAAACAAATTGCAATAACGCTAGACTTGAAGAATGCAAAATACAGTAAGTAGAACACCATTAACTTCAACTAAAACAGCAAAATTAAGGCCAATAGAAAATATAAACATAAGAGTTAGAAAAAATCTAACCATTATTAAAAGAAAAACAGAACAATCAAATTTTCATAAAAATAAAAAATCAACTAAACTACAATGCAAATAAAATAGTAAAATGGAGATAAACACTCTTTGAAAAAGATAAATGAACTCCATGAGTACAAGAGGACCAATGTTTCGACTTGAGAAAGATGATAAGACAAAATATTTCAATTATTGAAATACTAAAAAGAAATACGGAAGAAGAAATGTTCAAGAAGAGAAAAAAAAATTGTTGAATAATTAAATGAATTCAAAAAAGAAAAATATTTAATAAATTATAAAAAGAGCCTTCATTTTATTTTGTAAACTTGTATTTATCCCTTATGTTCTAAAAGTGATGAAAAGATTCTTGACCCCACAACCCTATCCCAATTTTTTTAACTTTTCCAGCCTAACACTAAAAATTATATAAAAATAAATATATTTAAGTGGCTATTGTGCAAATTATATTTTGGGAGTATCCCCCATTTCAATTAATCTCTAGTAATCGATCAATCAAATTTCTACACCATATATTAAAAAAAAATATGCATAGGATTGGAAATTATACTAAACTGTTTTCATCTTTTCTCATTCAATACCGAATTTTGTGTTATTGTGAAGGTTGAACGAATGAAAAAAGAGTGGAGTCTAGACTTTAACATTTGGAATCGGAAAGATCATTGCGTTATAGTGGAGCAACTATGGTTTTTGTGCATTTTAAATTAGTATATATATTAAAATATTCAATATGTATGTATATGTTAATGGGTATAAATTGATAATAATGTGATTATCACTTTTGGTATAGCTCATATAACCATTCGGATAAGCGTCTGAAAAAATACCTTTAATTTGGTCAAATTTAGTATTGCAATACTAAAGTTTCTTCACTACCCATTACATCCCAAACTATTTAAAAGTGTGATTGTTTTACCTCTGGACTATTTAATTGTGTATTTTAAAGATATATAAGTGTCCAATGGACACATTACTATTTATAATTTATATTTTTTTTATGTTCACGTGGGCAAATGTAAATGTGTAAAATACAGTATTAAATAGTCTAATGAGGTAATAGATCCTCATAAAAGTTTAGTATCGCAACAACAAATTTAACCAACGTTGAGTATTTTTCAGACTCTTATCTCATAATTCATGTCATGTTTCATCACTAATTGTCGCACTAATCTTTAAATGATCATCCATATTCTTGACATCTGTCTCTCAAAGAAATTCTACACTTATAGAAATGACTAAGTAAAGTATTCGTGCTTTACATGAGATCGAACTGTTTTAGTAGACTTACATATGATAAATTGGTAGTATTCGTATTTTTGATACATACACTACATTGTCAAAAACGATTCATCTTAAGGAAAAATGTTCTACTAAAGTCTTAACATGCTATATTTTATTAATTTTTTTTGTCGTACACAAATTATGAGTCCGTGAGAGATTTTAAGTATAAGAAAGAAGTCTAAAAGAATCTCCATGAAAATAGTTGGTCCGAAGGAATAAAATTTTCTATATATCAAAAAGATACTAAAGAACAACATCCGTTATTAAAGAGTAGACCAAAAAGCCCCGTACATCAACACTCCTAAGTAAACTGGAACATCACGTCCATACAAGCACATAATTAACTAAATTCAATTGGAGGACGTTTGACTACTTTCTTATGAACCTCCATAAATCTCTTTTTTTTTATCTATAGTATTTTGTATTATGCATATGTTAAAAATCATCTTAAAGTTGTTAATATCATAATAGTTTTTCCTAATTGTCCAAAAATATTCATTACTACTGTTTAGGTTTCATATCACCGACTCAAACTTATTTGAAATCGAGCCATGATTATTGTTATGGCTATAATATATAGTTACAAAGAACTAAGACAGTGATAAACCAAACAGTAGGTAACCTGTAAATAAAATTGTTCACAACTAGATATTCTAAACAAATATTTTGATACATAGCATATTAAAATCTTACATCATAATTTTATGAGCATTTGAACTAAAAAATGTACAAAAATAATAAAGATGACCTTACTTTCCTAACAATCAAGAAGAAATTAAAGGGGTGTTGCTTATTACATTTTTCATAAAGATAGACTTTCGGCTTATATCCATGTTTACAGTTCGTATAAAATTTTATTTGAAAGAACCCAAAAGAAAGAGTTATCACTAAAGCAAAAATGATCTTTAACGATAATTAATAGCTTAATTGTTGCTAAATTTGTATTTTCAGAGGCAAATAGTACTAGTTATAAAATCCCTAAAGTCTGTGACGATATTTAATATAATTACAATAAATTAATGTTTGTAAAAGCTCTAAAACATTTCATTAATGTTCATATTTATTACCGATAAAGAGTAATTTTAGTTATAGTGCATTTTGAGCACATGAAAACTTAATATCTTATTATGCCCAAAAAGAAGAGAGAATGAAATAAGAAAAATTAGCCAACTTGCGATAAAGGAAATAGACTAATTGTCCCTATACAAGTATTCTAGGAAGAGTGCAATGTCACATAAAGTATTTGTACCTAAGATAAAAAATCAAATTATATACTAAATGTGGAAAACAAGAAAGCAATCTATATGGTTTTGTTAACAAACATCACCATTGGATCCATATTGGTCATCACATCTTTGTTATTGTGCTATTAAATATAACACAGTTCCCAAGCAACCAAAAACTATATGAAAAACCCTCCAAAAGGGGACAAAATACGAGTGTGCATTTGATTTTCAGTTTGATTTTGTATTATTCGGTTTATATTTTTTTATGTTTTGGTTTTGAAGAAGTGTCATCCAATTCAAACCAACAAAAATTTGATTAAGTTTGAATTTTTTTTATAGTTTGGTTATTCAGTTGTATCAATAATTAGAATATTAGAGAATTATATTTGCAATTTGAAAAAAATAAATAGAATAATCTCTGAATTTCTTAAATACACTTTTAAATAGAAATCACTAGCAAAATGTAAAACAAAATACTTAAAAGAAGATCAATTATAGATTTCAAACCATTAAAAAAATTAATCATAATGAGAATAATAAAAAGGGGACAAAAGTGATTAACTCCAACTTAAGCCTAAACGCACGCGCACATATGCAGGAACATGCGTTTCTAAATCTGAAATCAAACAAAAAAATCAAACAAAATAAAGTGTAAATCCAAAACCAAACCTAAAAAAATTTAAATTATAATTTGAATAGGTTTGATTTGATTTTTCCGTTTAATCTAAATAGTGCACACCCCTAGATTAAAAAAGAAGATAAAATTTTAATTAACCTTGCTGAAATTTTTAATAGAATTCAAATAAATCACCAAAATAACAAAAAGAAATTACATTATTTCAATGAATCACAATAAAATATAAGATTCATCAAATAGAAGGAATAAAATTTTGAATAAAGAAACACATTTCATAAGAAACTTGATTAATGTAGAAATAGAAGTTTTGTTAACTAAATAAGGAAATGTTATGGGCTTTGGGTAGAGAGATAGAAGAGTAGTTAATGTTACATAGGCGGATCTAGGATTTAGAGTCTACGAGTGCTAAGTAAACTCATCAACTAAATCAATTTCATGTTTCATTTGAAGTATTTGTCTTTCGATCTATTTGACAAATTAATCATTAAAAATATGAATAAATAACAATTATAACATTTTTAAAAAAAAGTGTATGTAGGTTGTTTACGAAAAAATTCATGATAGTTGTGGGTCTCACATATTTTAAATTTCAAGAATTAATAGTTATCATATAAATCGAGAGAGTATGAATATATGTAAGACTGTAGTTGTTTATCGACGATTTTCAATTTTGGGCTATATGAATATAATACCAGGACTTATGTAATTATTTGTCAAGATAAGTGATGATCATTCCATTATATTTTCTTGTTAGAGTATATTTGATGCATTTAAGTGTTTATAAAATTATCCAATTACTGAAAATAGAAAAAAAATAATACCCCTATCTTGTGGGCCAATGATGGTTGATTTTTTTCAAGATGGTGCCACGTAGGCCGAAAAGGGTAGAATATTTCTTATAAAATAAGGTTAGGGGGGTGGTAATAGGACCTTAGTATAGTAGTAGTGTGTCTCTGGGATTTCAGGCATAAGTTGAGGGGGTACTTGTGCATTTCCCTAAAAATGCATATACAGACATAATATCATAAAATTATGTCCATTTGAATAATTTTATAGATTTTAGTTTTGCCACTTTGGTGATTAACAAACTATACAAACATAATACATGCATCAGGTCGAAAACCAGCGCATTCTATCTTGGATTACTGAAATGACAATAAATAATGAATTTTATTCTAAATGGGATTGGGTCATTGGATTAAAATAAGAAAATGGGGTTTTATAACAAAATCTGGGTCAATTTGAGTCAATTTTGGAGATTTCGTTCAATGATGGTAAATTTGGTGAACTTAATAACAGTAGGGGTAAAATTAATTTTATTTTAATAGCGAGGATATAATAAAACAATAAACCAAAGTTGAGGGGTATTTTTGACCTTTTTCCCTTATTTTGTTGAATATTTAAGTGTTACCTCTGATCTCATAATTTCTGTTAATTTCTTAAGAATTACCTTAGATAATTATATTTTGATAGTTCTAAGAAATATTTGTAGCACAAATTAATTATATGTTTGTAAGAATACTGTCACGCCCCGAACCTATACCCTGGGTGGGACTGACGCTCGAAAACTATTACTAGCCTAAGCAAACCCTTGTCCTGGATTACTTACTCAGTGGAAGACTTCAACCTCATAAAAATAAGTTCAAATAAAGAACTTATGAAAAATCTTAGAATCGAAGAAATCATTTCAAACTAGCCAAAATGGATAATTAAGTGTCATAGCAAAACATTTGAAATACAAGTCTAAAAGACTCATAACTATCTATCTAACTATCTATGTAACCTTTAAACAACTGAGATGGATGTTGGGGAAAACCACACAATATCCTAATGAACTTGAAATAAAACCGAAGGCCATAAAAGGAGTCCTCCGAAATGCAAAGATGTTCACCAACTGACACTGAATTGCTCACTGATCAACATTGCCCTGGATGTTGATCCTAGTTATATGTGTTTTCATCATAAGATGATTCATATCAACTACCATCAGTACATTGAATGTACGAGTATGCGAGTTGGCATGCTCAACACGAACTTACCTTGCTTAACTAAACACAACATAACTCAACTCATTTCAATATAAAGAAGTTTAAAACAAATTCAGTACAAAAAAAAGTTGTTAAGACATAATGTCAACTCTGTATGTATGCAAAGATACAATATAACTCTGAGATGCATGTTAAATACAATAAACTATGCATATAAAATACATTTACTTCTGTGGGAGTTTCTCTAACCCACAACCATCACTTAAGAGCTATAGTGATGATTCATTGTTTTACCTCACACTTCCAGGGCTGTCCTATACCTTTTGCATTAGTATAGAACCTAAACTATTAAGTGGATCCACTAGTCTATACTAAAAAGCACTAAATGAATCATCTAAAAAGTATGACCCTTTTCTACCCATGGTGACTACATATCCCATATCAATGCTCACATCTACTCCCAAAATATACTATCTCTTTATGTTTAAAAGCATACATTCTTTTTGTGGTTTGAGATAATTACTCAAAACTTAGCTCAAAGGCTAACTTGTAAATCAAAGCTTCCTCCCTTGCTTAATTTAGAATCAGTTATTCTTTTCTGAAAACTAGCTAAAAGACTCTATGGAAATCTCAGTTTCTGTTCTTATTTAAATATGAAAACATATTAAACTTTCTGGAAATACTTAGTCCCCATATACCTTTTTAAAAAAATGAACTTCAAGTTTTACTCTCTTACTCTTTACTCATGTTGAACTTTAAGGGTTAAAACAAAGTTAAAAGCATTTGCAAAATACTTCTTGAAAAGACTTTAAGAATTTCCTAGACCTAGTTCTTGACCTTCCTTGAAGTTAATGTTGTGGATCCACTGTTGTACTTCATGTTTCTGGAGGATTTTAGATGCTTAGAAGTTATTTAGAGTAGTTAAAATCAATAGGAAGTGTTAATACACTTTAGAAGGGCTTAAACATACTGAATGACGAAAACTAGGTGAAAAAACCAATCCAGGTGTCAATGATGCATCTGCCAGGCCCCAATTTAGTGATGCTCCATTTGGGCGCATTTCCCCCGACCCTTTTGTGCAGATAGGGCACGCCGCTCTTGGACCTCCCCAGGTATGCGTGATGAATTTTTCAACAAATTTTTTAATCCTAATTTTTTGTAAATCAATTTCCTTTCTCAATACTTTCTTAGATTCTGATACCCAAAGCATAAACAACTCTTAATATCACTAAAAAGCCTCAAGAGAATCCATCAATCATATGTAATTTCAAGAATGAAAAAACAATTCAAGAACATCAATCTCTAACTATTTCAAGATCAAAATCATTGAATTAAACATGATTGACACGTGGGTGAATGTGACCAACTCTATGTGATATCACATACCATTGTAGGCGTCACCCTTGATGAAATCGACAAGCTAATCTCGATGAATCTTGAACGTTCTTCTTTCTCCTCTTTTCTATTTTCTCCAAGCCCTAGCGTGAAATTCAGTTTTCTAAAACTGACTAAACTTTGAATTTACCCAAATTAAATGCCTTAAGACAAATTAGAATAATTAGTTAAGGAAAAGACGAAACTACTCTTCAAAAATCCAGATTTAGACTTTCCTTAAACAAACAACCCAACTTCCAAAGAGCATAACTTACTCATACAAACTAGGAATCGAGCTAACTAGGTGGTGTTTGAAAGAGCGTTCCAAGATCTTTCCTATTGATATGTAAATAATTCTAACTCATATTTATATAGAACTTTTGTCCTTTTGAATTTAATCAAAAACTCACTTTTTTTCCTAACTTTAGTAAATTTCCAGATTTTAATTGTTTCAAAAAATGACTATTTCCACTTCTTAGTTTCTTCCTAGCTATTTCAAAATGCAAGATGTTACAATATCACCCCCTGGAAACTGTCGTTCTTGAATGAGATTACTCCTACAAGGCTAAGGGTGGTAAAATCATGTCCATACCCCAACAAACAATATCAAACAACTAACGTCTTCCCTCATAATCTAATGAGTATTTAGAGGTTAATTAGTACCTTGATTTTCACTGTCTACAGATTCAAAAATATGTGAATATTGATTGTTCATAGCCTCCTCAGATTCCCAAGTAGTTTCCTCAACAAATTTGTTCCTCCCAAGAACTTTGACTGGTGATACCTTTTTTGTTCTCAATTTGCAAACTTGACGATCTAGAATCTAAACGAGAATATCCATTTAAGATAAGCTATCCTCGATCTCGATATTTTCAGTTGGAATGATCATTGAAGGATCACCCATTTATTTCTTTAATATGGAGATGTGAAATACCAGATGAAGCGCTGCTAACTCTTGTGGTAGATACAACTCATAAGATACATTGCAAATCCTCTTGGATATTTGATAAGGTCCATTATACCAGGGACTAAGCTTCCCCTTCTAACCAAACCTCATAATACCCTTCATCGGTGAAACTTTCAAGTAAACCCAATCATTAACTTCAAACTCTAACTCCCTTGTCCTAACATTAGTGCATGATTTATGATGACTCTTCACATTTTTTAAGCTCTCTTGAATCACTTTCACCTTCTCCATATATTAATGAACTAAATATATTCTTATCAACCCTCTTTCACCAACTTAAAACCATATAATAGAGATCTGCATCTTTTCCCATAAAGAGCTTCATAAGGAGCCGTTTGAATGCTCCAGTGGTAGCTATTGTTGTAAGCGAACTGGATGAGAGGTAAGTGGTCATCCCAAGTACTTTTGAAATCAATCAAGTATGGCTTTAACATATCCTCCAAGGTTTGAATAGTGTGTTCCACTTGCCCATCTGCTTGAGAATGAAGGAAGTTTTTAAGCTCATATTTGAATCCAAGCCTTTTTGAAAAGATTTCCAGAATTGTACCGTAAATTATGCACCTCTAAATGATATAATAGAGAATAGGATTCCATGAAGTCTTACCACCTCCTCCATATATAAACTGGCATAATCTTCTGCCTAATGGGTAGTATTTACCAGCAGAAATATGGGCTGACTTTTTCATTCTATCGATGACCACCTACATAGAATCATGTTGCCTGCGAGACTTGGACAAGCTTGTGATTAAATCCATAGTAATCCTCCCACTTCCATTCTAGAAGCTCTTTATTATAAGCCAAATCACGAGCTTTTGGTGCTCTACGTTAAGTTGTTGGCTATTTGGGTACTTAGCAATAAATTAGTAATGCCCTTCTTCATACCATTGCACCAATAAACTTCCCTCAAATCGTGATACTTCTTTATGGAACCCTGATAAATGTAATATCTGGAGCTATGATATTCGTCCCTGATCCTCTTTTGGAGTCCATCCATCATTGGTACAAACAATCTTCCTTGATCCTCAATATAAAATCTCCCCCTTGTTCGAACGGTATTACTTTTGCTCATGAACATTTGACTGGAACTCAAGAAAAAATGGATCTTATATTACTTGACTTTTACTTTTTGCACTAATGATGGTTAAATCCCATTTATCACCACCACTCCTCCTTCGATAGAATCTATTAGTCAGACTAGCAAGCTTGCAAGTTTAAGCACATCTTTTGCTAACTCTCACTTTTCTTTCTCAAAATGGGTGGTACTACCCATTCACAACCTACTTAATGAATCAACAAAAACATTGTTCTTACCTAGGTATTAAAGAATGCTCATTCCATAATACTAAGTATAAATACCTCCTTTGACTGAGATTAAGCTCTTTTTGAGTAAACACATACTGAAGGCTCTTGTGATTAGTGAGAACATCTACATGCACAACATACAAATAATGACGCCATATCTTCAAAGCAAATAGTATGACAACCAACTCTAAGTCATGGGTTGGGTAATTCTTCTCATGTACCTTCAACAATCTGGAGGCATAAGTTATAACTTTGCCATTCTGCATTAGCACACAACTCATACCAACTCTAGATGCATCACAATACACTAAAAAAACCTTGAGAACCTTCTTGTAAGGTCAATACTGAGCAGTATCCAACCTCTTTTTCAATTCCTGAAAGTTTTTCTCACAAGCTTTAGACAATTGAAACTTACAAAATCTTTTGAGTCATTTTTGTCAAAGGGGATGAAATAGACGAGAACCCCTCTACAAACCCCCTATAATAGCCAGCCAACCGAAGAAACTTCTGATATAAGTTAAAGATATGGATCTAATACAATTCCACACTTCCTCATTTTTTTATGTATCAACTTTAATTAACTCTCATGAAAAAATGTGGCCTGGGAACGCTACAGATTCAATGCAAAACTCACACTTAGATAACTTGGCATACAATTCTCTATATTTCCAAGTCTGGGGAACTATTATGATATGATTCACATGATCTTCTTCATTACTTGAATAGATTAGTATGTCATCAATGAATACGATAAAAAACATATCTAACTAAAGTTTGAAGACTCTATTAATAAGGTCCATGAACTTGTTGGTGCATTATTAAAACCAAAGGATATGACAAAAATCTCTTAATGACCATATCGGGTTTTGAAAGGTGTCTTTGGTATATCACATTCCCTTTCTATTAACTGATAGTAGCCAGACCTGAGGTCTATTTTTGAAATAAATTGGCATCCTGAATGTGATCGAATAATCATCAATCCTTGGAAGATGATACTTGTTGTTAATGGTAACCTAGTTCAAATTACGTTAATCTATACACATTCTATGAGAACCATATTTCTTTGTCACAAAATAACACCGGAGCGCCCTAAGGTGAGAAACTTGGTCGAATAAAGCCATGATCTAAGAGTCCTTTAATTGTTCACTAAGCTCTTCAAATCTACTAGTGACATTATGTATGGAGGGATAGATATTAGACGAGTATATTGAAGAATGTCCATACTTACGTCTATCGCTCTCTAAGGAAGGACTTTGGAAAGATCATCTTGAAAGACTTTTGGAAACTCTTTTAATACTAAAACTGACTGAATATGAGGTATCTCAACAAAAGATCCATTAACTAGGACGACGTTATAGAAACACCCCTTGAAAACTAACTTTCTTGCCTTAATTTACGAAATAAACGATCCTTAGGCACTGCTGAAAAACTTTTCCATTCTAATATTAGATCTTTTGGAAAATGAAACTTGACAACTCGAGCTCTAAAATCAACTAAGGCATAATAGGCATCAAACCAGTCCATAAAAAAAATGAAATAAAAATCTGCCATGTTTAACTCAATTCAATCAGTCATGGTATTCTTGTGATTGACGGAAATGGCACAATCATAGTAGACTTTCTCTACTAGAAAGGATTTACCAATAGGTATATAAATACTTAATAATTTACTAAGTTGCTTAGGAATAGCATCAAAATTCGTAGCAACATATGGAGTTACAATAAATAAACTCACTCCTGGATCTAGCAAACCTTAAACAATAAGCTTAAAGTCTTTGATCATACCAGTAACAATGTCTGGAGAATCCTCTAGCTTTTGGCGACTGTTGATAGCGTATAAACGGTTTATTCCTCCGCCAGTACTAGAAGTAGCCCCTCTAGGTTCAGCTTTATCTGGTGGAGCGATTGAAAAAAATTGGACTCTATTGCCCAAATTACAATTTCCCTTCTAATTCTTTGAACACTCTCTCATGAAATACCCATTGTTACCAAAGTTGAAATAACGAGTAGATCCCTCACGACAATTACTTGAATGGTTTCTACCACACTTGGCATATGCAGTTTGCTTACTACCCCCTAGTGCCATTGCACCCTAGGAAGAAAAAGGTTTAGATCTGAAGTTCTGATTATTGTACTCACCTTTGTTCTTAGGTGCAAGTGCACTAGCAGATGATGGAGCAGTTCCCTTCTATTCTACTGGAAATATCACCTGCTGGTATTACTCTTCTAAAGTTTGGACTCGCTCCCTGTATAAGATCTGTTGTTCTTATACGCTTCCCTACCCCATAGCTTCTCCTCCTCAACCTGCTGCATATTGTAAGGTCCCTCACAATGAATTAAGGTAGCTAGAGATTCACATGGGCCTAAATAGGTTAATAATTGTTGATTAGGTGTTTTACAATGTTTAACATTTATTTGAAGGGATTTGGAGGTGAAACGTCCAAGAAAAATGAGACATTCGAAAGTTAGACCTTAAACGTGTTGTGCCTTGGTATATTTTAAATGTTGTTTAGTTCTCAAATTGATAGGTAAGGTCCTTAACATGTTTATGATCATAATAAGGTTCTAAACTTTTAGGCATGAATCCCCAAGAACAACCCAAGGTTTCCTAGAGGAGGACTCAAACACTGCCTAGACATTGCCTTGGCAGTGTCAAAACAATGAGCTAGCAATCGATGCTCCGTACTTCAACCTAGGCCCTGTAATGGAAAACGTTGCTCACAGTTAGGAATGGGATATTAAACCCCAAAATGACAATCTCTGTGAGAAACCACAGAGGTGAAGGACGGGCCTTCGTTGCACCAACGGTCCGTCGACTGCACTTCGTCGATGAGGCCAACAACCACTCTGTTAGATACTGCCATTCAAGGGTTGAATTGGGATGTTCCAAAAAGAGTATGGACGGTTATTATGGGGTATTTTAGTTATATAAGTGATGTAATAACATAAAAACCTCATTCCCAATTCATTCTTTAAATTTCAACATTCCCTCTCAAAACAAACTCTCTAGAAATCTCCATTGGAGATGAAGCTCAAGAAAAACTTGGTTGATGGATTTCCATGGATTATTCATCAAGATCTCTTGGTATTTTCATGCAATAAGGTGTGGTAATCCTTAATCCTTGGTTATTCATTCAACTAAGGAATTCTTTTATAGTTTTTAAATGAGATTTCATGATTAAACTCTATATTCTTCAATCTAGACATGAGTTCCTTCTCAAAACTATTCAAAAGCATGCTTATGATGAACTGATGATTAGTTACTATTTTAAATATGAATTCTATCCAATTTTGTGATGAACCCATGATCCTCCAAACTTCTCAATTTAGCCTATAATATGGGCATTGTGATCTTGATTTTAGGTTAATTGTATTATGTTGAGATTATGTTAAATTGATTGTAACTATTGTCTTCTATGTTAATTAATATTGAATTGTTGGTAATTATTCAATCATGATCAAAGCATAGAGAATTGGTAAGATTTCCCTATTCCTTCTACTTTATATAGAATTGGTAATTAAATTGGCCTTGAAGGGCATTGTGTGGTATGGTACACTTACGGTGTAGGTGTTTACTTTATTATAAATCTCTATATTTGCTTATCATGACCTTGAAGGCAAGTTTATGAATTATTATGTGTGGTTATGATAATAACACAATGTGAAGTATATTTGTAGTCTTTCATTCGAGTATCATATGCTACATGTTGATGGAGTCTTCTACATTTGAATGAACTTATTAGGATTATGTATGGTCTATGTGCAGCCAATGATGAAGTGTTAATGGTGAATGACTCCCATCCTATGTATATTTATATGACTGTGTGATCTTAGCCAATATCAAAGTCTTAGATTCAATGTTGATTATGTCTTGTCTCCTATGCTATAAAGTCGTGTGTGGTCTATGCATGAATGTGTATTGTGATCCTTGGAGGGTGGATGCCTCACTTATTCGTTATGTTCCATTATGTGATCATGTTGTCCAATATACACACACACCTCATGTATGTCTATAAGTAGTATAGGTTTATGGTGTCTAATGAAATTATTCTCATAGAAACTATGTAAGATCCCCAAAATGAGTTACGGTTTCTAGATCCTCACCTGTTACTAAAATCTTTTTACATTTTAAGTAAGTGTTTCAAAGTATGCATGGGTAATTTGGATTCATTTTGAAGTAAAACGTCAAAGGACGACCAAGACGTTCGGCGATTAGTCACCTAAGGGGCCTTATGTCTTTTTATGTGCTTATGTGTGTGTAATGAGATTATGATGTCCTTATATGATTAAAATGATTTTGAGGAAGTATGGTAAGTATTATGAAGTTTAGAGGTCAAACGTTCAAGAACGTCTAAGACGTTCGAAAGTTAACCCTTGAGACATGCATGTGTGTGTCTCGATGGTGCCTATCATGTTTGGACGTGTTGCGTGTAATTGTTTTAGGTGAAACTGATGTGGAATGTCCTAAAATTTCTAATATTCATATTTACGTTGGAAACGCTTGGGTACAACTTCCCAAGGGCACGCAAGAGGCCCTCAAGAAGGACCCAAAGGTTGTCGAGACACTGCCTTGGCAGCGTCCATCAACGAGCAAAATTGACGCCCAATTTCCTAATCAACGCCCAATCATTGGGAGGCGTATATAAACACTTGGATTGGTGAGCCTTGTGTATTAAATAATAAGTTTTAATCACCAATGACGGAGCATCAAGACACCTTGTCGTACAATCGACGTGATGTCGATGCTGTCTGTCGATAGTTGCCTACAACTGCATGCCTGTGACTGTTTTATTTAAGTGGTGAATAGGAAATTCACCCCACGTACTAGCCTCACTCTACTTGTTTTATTTGATTATTTTAGGGTGTATTTAATCAATAAAAATGTTAACATCTTATTCCCAATCCATTCTACACAAATTAGACTTTCCCTCCAAAACCAATTCTCTCTAGAAACCTCAATTGAACGTGAAGCTCAACTACAACTTGGAGCTTCGATTCCAATGGATTCTTCATTATGTTTTAGAGGTTTTATTCTAAATAAAGGTATGGTTATCATTAATCTATAGTTAATATTCAATCTAGAGAGTTCTTCTCAAAGTTTTCAAATGAGATTTCATGATCAAACTTCTTCTTATTCAATCTAGCCATGTATTATTTATTACAATGTCTTCAAAGTCTTAATAATGATTATTGATGATAATGTATTGGTTTTAATGTGAATTTCAATCAAATTACATTGTGAACCCATGTTCCTTCCAAAACTCGATTTACTATGCATGGGCATTGTGATCGTGGCTTGTTATTGGTGGATTTGTGATTCTATTACGTTGAATTGCTTATATATAAATTTTATTATGTATAATAATGGTGACTTGTTGATTAATTATCCATGTGTATTTATATATGAAGATCCGAATAAGTATAACCTATGCGTATATGTGTTCACGTAATATTGACCTTATAATGTATGAATTTGAAATTCAATTATATGAAGATGATTGTAGCTAATGCCTTAGGTTAATATCATATTTGAATTGTGGGTATGAATCCTTTATGACCAAAAGTAAAAAAGGCTTGGTATAAATTGATCTAGGTTCTTCAAGTCTATTGATTGATAATGTTATGTATGTGATTTGTTCTTAATTTTAAGTTAGATGAAGCATGATTCCTTTTGAGTAATGATCTCTTTAGATAATTTCTAACATGGAAATTATTGATAAAATATGATCGATGAACATGGCTTTAGGGAATTAGTAGGATTTCTTATTTCCTCCACTCTCTATTGAATTGATTGTTTACTTCCTATGGTAGTATCTTGATTGTGTAGGGAATTAAATATGATTTCATTTATGTTAATGTATATTTAGATAATACCCTATACTTCAATTGTTGATTAAATACTTGTATTGATCAATGATGATCTAAGGTTAGAGAATTGCTCTACTCTTCTACTTCTCTACTTCTCTATAGTATCATTGATGAATCCTTTAATGACATTATGTGGTATGGTCCACTTACGGTGGCGATGTTAATTTTATTATCATTATATAAATGTTTTGACTATGGCCCTAAAGGCAAATTGATGAATGAATGAGTGTGTGGTTATGATGATCACACTATGTATAACTTGTGCCTAGTCTTCTATTCTAGTTGTGAATCTAGGTTATTTAGCTAGTCTTATAAGAAGTAAATTGTTATGTTAACATAATGTGTAGGTTCTTCCATTAATTAAGTGTTTAGTATTGATGACCCCTACCCATGTACCCCTATGTGAATGTGTGAATACATAAGATTAGGAGTCTTGAATTTAATATGAAGATTATCTTGTCTCCTATGCTAAATTGTGTTACATGGTCTGTGCTTGAAGGTTTAATATGGTCCTAAGAGGTAGGCTTCCTCAATGTAATGGATGATAGCCATTATGTGATCATGTTGACCAATGTACACACACTCACGTATTATGCATGCTTTCAATGTAGCAAAGGGTCATGGTGTCTAATGAAAGGGTTTCCTCACATTCACCAAGTGTCCATTACTATGCATGTAAGGTAAATTTATTTGAAGTATGTTATTTATTCCATTACCTAGGATTATTTATAGATGTACTAGTATTGTCAAGGGTATGAGAATTTTTATATACATTACACATGTGTACCTTGATAGGATAGTTCCTAGGTTGGTCTAAGTATATGAATAGGATTGTATGAACATTTTATGAATATGACTTATATGCTATGATGTTAAGTTTATGATATGATGAAGTATGAATGTGCATAGTGTCTTGGTGTGTTTATATGAAATGATTGCTCATATAATTATACACATACACTTATGCATTGATATATGAACAGGTGTGACATTTATGTGTTATGTGAAAGGTTTTGCTCCCATATAATTATACACACACACACACATGTATGAAGATCTAGTCAATAGAGGATCCTTGAAAGGTGTTCTCAAGTGTATCCTAAACTAGATAGGTGCTTACATATGCTATGTCCATGTGAAAAGGTTTCTCACATGATATAAGTTGTTGAATTCTCATCTATGACCTCTGAGCTAAGCATATTAGGGATGACTCTCATAAGCCTAATTTTATAAAGTAATGTTAATAGAAGACTTTCCAATAAAGGAAACTTAGCTTAGTACCGAGATAACTTGAAATTTAGAGGTGTCCCTTCCCAATGTAAGAAGATAGGTCACCATAAAACTCATGAGGAGGATAATCACAATGTCTCAATCGGCATAAACAGGGTTTCCATAGTGAATAAACATAATGCCTTATTTGGCATAAAGAGAGTTTTCACATGTACCTCAAATTTCCATACCTATGCTTGCCATATAAGATCTAGTAAGTGATATCCACTAATATGCTTGCATGTGTTAATGTTTTACCTAGGCAAGGTAAGAACACCTTCCATTGGTGTAAGTCTCTACAACACCAAATTCAATGTTTAGCACCCATGGTCTTAGTGTCGGTTAAGGCTATAGTTTTCCTAAAGTTAAATGGACTATATAAGTAAAGTAAGGACGCTAACTAGGACAACCTAAGAGGAGTTGCTGTAGGTGGGGGTATAAGACTTCACCTATGCATTGCACAAGTGTCTCTTGAGGGAAGTCTTTGGAAGGTGTTCTAATGCATGTGTCTATGTATACGTTCCTTATGCATGACTTTGTAGTATTTTTCTACTTGTTGTGATGAAATGCATGGCATGAGCCTATATGAAGTGGTCTTGTTGTATGTCCATAATATTAGTCTTAATGACTATATGATGAAGGTTGTTGACATGAATGAAGTTGTCTCCATTTACTTGTTGATGTACAAAATAGAGTGTTAAGGCTTGTGGTCTTATGATAGGTTTACTAAGTATGTGAAAGGTTGTGGGGATTCATATATATATTGAACTAGTAGACATAGAGTAGGATAGTGAATAAGGTATTATAATGCATTATTGTGAAATGAATTTAGTATATGTGTAAGTTGATGTAGCTTACTGTAATATTCTTATGATATTGACTTAAATGTGTCTTTGATGTATTTTACTTCTATGGTGGTATGTGTTGGCTTATGCAAGTTGTAGATATGGTTTTCCTTGTGTCCTTAAGGTGATGCATCGCACCTAGTATCACTAGAGGGTTACTTGGGATGTTAATGAGTTTAAAAAAGAATTTCAATGTAAAGAGTCAAATCCTTACTGTAAAGGGAAAATAGGTTACTATAATGTGATACCAATGGTGCCTTAAATTCATTGTATGATTTTATATGTTATATGAATATTGAATATGACTATATGAGGTATGTGAATTGTATAAATGGTATTGTATCAAAGTTATATGAAAATTTCACAACACGATATGAAATATGATTTCAAGTAAAATGTCCCTTTTAAATGCATGTTTTTGCATGGTTGTCATACTTGGTGCATTTTGTTACTAACTCCATTATTCTCTACTTTTTACAAAAAGTGTAGGTTATGGATACTTAAGGCATGTCTCTATGTAATGTTCTAGCATATGATGTGCTAAAAAAGTTTTAAATTTTCTACTACATTTACGATAAATGATAACTATGGTCTTGAATAAGACCTCTAGGATGTGCTCTCTGGATGTGCTCTCTGGATGTGACAAACATGGTATCAGAGCATGGGTTTTATGAAAGTGGTTTTAGGTTCTTAAAGTCTCATATTGCCACGTCTTGTACAGTCTCGATCATCGGTGTGAGTCGCGACACATCTATGAGTGAGAGGCTATAGGAAGATAGAGTTTCCCTTTTTCATCATTCTCATATCATTCAATAGAACCTAACTCTATAAGATATCTCTCTATGTTTTCTTGTCTGGTAGTCTTTTATATGTGATTGCTTTGATTATATGGTTTATCTATGCTTGAGGGAGAAAAGATGAGTTTTGATTCTTTATTTCATGAGTATATGTGAAGGTGAATTTTGACATTCTTTGATTATGTGATACAAATTATGGCTATGTAAGTGAAATACGAGAAATGATAGGTTATGTGGATAAGATGTCCTTTGTGGCTACGTATGAGAATTATTTGAAATGACATGTTTTGTTGAGAATTATGTGTCATGATATCGTTAAAGCATGTTAGAAGTTGATATGGTTAATATGGGTCTCTTTTGGAATGGTGTGTTACTATATGACTTTGCATGATGATAGTATTATAATATGGTTAAACTTGAAATGTTTTGGAATATGATTAAATGGTAAAGATGCATGTTGCCTATATATATGTATTTAAAAGTTTTCAATGTTTCCCTTTGTATATGTGTCCATCATCATAGTTTCCTTGTATGGATTGGAGTCCTTTGAATAGACTTGACCCTAGGTGTGAAGGTGGCATGATTATCTTTGTAGGTGATAATGTGAGTTTATTTGACCTAGAAGTCACCTTAATGTAAGTTTGTGCAAAGGAAGAGTCCCAATGGTCGATTCTCATTTATTGTTTCCCATAATATTGTATGACCTTGGTGTATATTGTATTGTTGAAATCAATATGTGGTTGGGTAGTATGACCTAACTTGATGATAGGAGATAAGGTTTAGAATGCCTTGGTTAACTTATTATATCTTCATTCAAAAATGGTACACTTTGAATTGATGAAAATGAAGGTTGTTAAGTTAAGATCCTCTTGAGGTTGGGTTAAGTTTATCTTAATTGGTTTTACCCTATGTGGGGGATGGTGATCTGAGTAGTAAGGTTGTAGATATTTCTACCTTGTTATTTCATTCTTACTTGAGTTTGAAACTAATTAATTCTTAATAAGTTTGTTCATGATAGGAGCTTTCATAAAGTATGAATTTCATGACCTCTATATGTTAGGTATGTCTTGATTGACACTACATTGAGAGTATTTTGAAGACTCTAAAGTACTTGAAAAGAAATTTTGATTAACATTATGGTTTTCTCATGTTGATTGTGTATCTTAATAAGCTAGTTGTGCATTTAACTTCATGTGATAAGGTAAGAAGCATGTTTGAAGTCACTTTTTATCTGTAAGGTTTAGTCTTAGAATGAGAAATTTGAGTCTCCTTGAATTGAAATTGTTAAATCTCTTGAGCAACTATGTGATTTGTATGGTTTGGAAAGCATGATTGTAGTCTCACTATTATTCTTGTGTGTGCCTATAAATTGTAAGACTTTCCTTAATTGATGCATGTTTATGAAATCTAGTGTTAGGCAGGAATTTGAGACGTTGTGAAATGGTTTCCTATTGTTGTGATGTGTGTGGTGTGAATTATCATTTTGGCTTCATTCGGAAGAAAATTATGAACATGTTTTGGCTAATAATTGATAAATTTTTATTTTACAGTAAAGTTGACTTTTGTGCCTTGCTTGGGTGTGAACTCATGAGACATGTAAGTGTGTTGAGAAAAAGGACATTCCTCCATATGCACAACTAAGCATGGTATTGTTGAGTATGATCCTCATGGCACTAGGTCTAACTA
Organism: Solanum lycopersicum; assembly: GCF_036512215.1. Classification (NCBI taxonomy): domain Eukaryota; kingdom Viridiplantae; phylum Streptophyta; class Magnoliopsida; order Solanales; family Solanaceae; genus Solanum; species Solanum lycopersicum. Next base: position 44,294,492 of record NC_090806.1, on the reverse strand, counting down.
ATAAAGATCCTTGTTGATTCAACAGAGTCAAGTCTATGTGCATTGAAGTATGAGTGCCTACTTGTTTTTTAATGTTGTTGAAAATCCTAAGTATGACTTAAAGATGGTTGCAAGATGAGTTCTTAATAAAATAAAGTGTAATGACAATGTTATTATTAGGATAAGGATGTTCCTCCTATGAATATGATAAGAGCCTATGTGTTTGATTTATTAAAGAGTGAGCGAATAGAAGTTTTGCTTACTTGTATTGTATTGAGTGCTGAATGGTTTGAAGTTGTGTTCCTTGTAAGTTTGGTGCATTAAATTAAATATGATGATGTTATGATTGTTGTGAGCTTCTCAATGATTCATTGAAGTCCTTGTTGTGATTAAGTGTTCTAAGTGTCATTCAAGAACGAATGTTCCCAAGTTGGAAATATTGTAAGACCCCCAAAATGAGTTAGGGTTTATAGAGACCACTAGTGACTATAATATTTTTAACATGTTAATTAAGTGTCTTAAAGTATGTATGGGTGATTTGGAGTCATTTCTAAGTAAAATGTCAACGGCGACCAAGACGTTCGACGACTAGTCACTTAAGGGGCCTTATGTGTTTTTATGTGCTTATGTGTGTGTCATGAGATTATGATGTCCTTACATGATTAAAATGATTTTGTAGGAAGTATGTTTAGTTTCATGAAGTTAAGAGGTCAAACGTCCAAGAACTTCCAAGACGTTCGAAAGTTAGCCATTGAGGCATGCATTTGTGTCTTGATGGTGCCTAGCATGTTTGGACGTGATGCGTGTGATTTTTTTTTTGGATGAAACTGGTGTGGAAGGTCATTGACTTTTTGGTGTTCATATTTTCATTGGAAACGTCTAGGTACGAATTTCCAAGGACCCCACAAGCCCTCAAGAATGACCAATAGGCTGTCGAAACACTGCCTTGGCAGTGTCAATCGACGAGGAAATTTGATGCCCCATTTCCTAATCAATGCCCATCGATGGGAGGCGTAGATCAAGAATTTTCTTGGTGATCCTTGTGTCTCAAATAAGTATTTTCAATCACCAATGCCGCAGCAGCAAGACCCCCGTCGTCAGTCGAAGCCCAGTCGATGTTGTCCGTCCATGGTTGTCTGCAATTGCATGCCTGTGAATGTTTTATTTAAGGGGTGAAGATGAAATTCACCCCACGTCCTAAGCTGAAAATACTTGGTTTACTTTAATATTTTTGGGTGTATTTAAATTATCAAAAACGTTAACAACCCATTCCCAATCCATTCTACAAAAATTAGACTTTCCCTCCAAAACCAATTCTTTCTAGAAACCTCCATTAAAGGTGAATCTCAAGTAAATCTTAGAGCTTGGATTCCCATGGATTATTCATCATGTTTTGGAGGTTTTATTCTAAATAAATGTATGATGATCCTTCATCTCTTTTTAATCTTCCATCTAGAGAGTTCTTCTCAAAGTTTTTAAAAGAGATTTAATGATCAAACTTCTTCTTCTTCAATCTAGACATGGGTTCTTTAAATAAACATTTTACAAGCTTAATCATGATGAATTAATGATAATGTATTTGTTTTAGCGTGAATTTCAATTCAATTGCATTGTGAACCCATGTTCACTCCCAAACTCGATTTAGCCTATGCATGGACATTGTGACCGTGGCTTGTTATTGGTGGATTTGTGATTCTATCACATTGAATTGCTTCCGTTTACGATTTATTTTGTATGCTGACAAGGAATTGTTGATGAATGATCATGGAATCTACATATGAAGATTTGAATAAGACAAACCTATGTCTCTATGTGTTCACTATAACATTGACCTTAAAGTATATGAATGTTGAATTCAATTGTGTGAAGATGAATGTAGCTACTTCCTTCGTTAATATTATGGTTTAATTATGGGTATGAATTTTATATGACCAAAGTAAAGAAATCTTTGTATGAATTGATATAGGTTCTTCTAGTCTATTGATTGATAGTGCTATGCATGTGATGTGATCTTGATTTTAGGTTAGATAAAGCATGATTTCTTTTGATTACCTTATTCATAAATATTATTGACGATCAAGGATTTAGGGAATTATTAGGATTGTCTATTTTCTCTATTCTCTATTGAATTGATTGTTTAGTGCCTATGTTCGTATTTTGATCCTTTATGGAATTGAGTATGATTTCGTTTATGATAATGTATATTTAGCTACTTACTTATACTTTAATTGTTGATGAAATAATTTTATTGATAAATGATGATCTAAGATTAAAGATGGTAAGAATTGCTCTACTCTCTTGCTTCTCTACTTCTCTATAGTATTGTTGATGAAGTGTTGGATGACATTGTGTGGTATGGTCCACTTATGGTGGCGGTATTTATTTTATTCTCATTATATATATGTGTTGACTATGGCGTTGAAGGAAAATTGATGGATATATGAGTGTGTGGTTATGATTATCACACTATGAGTAATTTGTGCCTAGACTTCCATTCTTGTTGTGAATCTAGGTTATCTAGTGTTATAGTTATGTCAAGATCATGTGTAGGTGCATCTATCAATGAAGTGTTAAGGATTGATGACCCCTACCCATGTTCCATATGTGAATACGTGAATAGATAAGGTTAGGAGTCTTGAATCTAATGCGAAGATTGTTTGTTTATGATAAATTGTGTTTTGTGGTCTATTCTGGAAGGTGTATTATGGTCCTAATAGGTTGGATTCCTCAATGTGTTGGTTGATAGCCATGTTGTGATCATGTTGACAAATATAAACACACTCACACATTATGCATGCTTTCTATGTAGAAAAGGGTCATGGTGTCTAATGAAGGTAGTCCTCCTATTCACTAATTGTCTACTACTATGTACAAAAGGTAAATGTATATAAAGTATCCTATGTGTTCCATTAACTAGGATGACTTGACATGTGTAATAGTATTGGCAAGGGTATGGGACCTTGTCTATACATTCATATGTGTGGCTTGATAGGATAGTTCCTTGGTTGGTCTTCCAAGTACATGAATAGGATTGTATAAATATGTTATGAATATGACTTATATGCTATAATGTTCAGTATATTTTATGATGAAGTATGAATGTGCATAGTGTATTGGTGTGTTTATATGAAAGGATTGCTCATATAGTTATACACATGGACTATGAAATAATATATGAACATGTGTGACATTTATGTGTTATGTGAAAGGTTTGCTCACATAAATGTACACACACACATGAATGAAGATCTAGTCAATTGAGGAGCCTTGAAAAGTGTGCTCAAGTATATCCTAAACTAGATAGGTTCTTACACATGCCATGTCCATGTGAAAGGGTTTCTCACATGATATAGGTTGTTGAATTCTCATCTAGGGTCTATTGATCTAACTATATGAGGGGATGACTCTCCTAAGCCTAATTTTTAAAGTAATATTGATAATACACTTTTCAATAAAGGGAACTTATTCTTAGAACCGAGAGAACTTTAAATTGAGGGCTATCCCTTCCCATTGTATTAAGTTAGGTCACCATAATACTCATGAGGTGTGACTAAATCGGCATAAAGACTGTCTCCATAGTGAATAACCATAATTCCCCAATGGCATAAAGAGAGTTTTCACATTTACCTTTAAATTCCATAACTATGCTTGCCATATAGGATCTAGTAAGTGATATCAACTAATATGCTAGCATGTGTTAATGTTCTATCTTGGATACGTAAGAACACCTCCATTAGTGTAAGTCTCTACAACACCAAATTCCATGTTTAGCACTCATGTACTTAGTGTCGGTAAAGGCAATAGTTTCCCTAACGTACAATTGACAATGGAAGTAATGTAAGGACCTAACTCAGAAAACCTAATGGTAGTTGCTTAGTGTAGGTGGGGGTATGCGACTTTACTTATGCATTGCACAAGTGGCTATTTAGGGAAGTATTAGGAAGGTGTTCTGATGCATGTGTCTATGTATATGTTCCTTATGCATGACTTTGTAGCGTTTGTCTACTTGTTGTGATGAAATGCATGGTATAAGACTATTGAAGTGGTGTTGTCTATATGCATATTATTCATCTTAGTGACTACAAGATGAAGGTTGTTGACATGAATGAAGTTTTGTCCACTTACTTGTTGATGTATGAAATTGAGTATTAAGGCTTGTGTTCTTAAGGTAGGTTTACTAAGTATGTGTTAGGTTATGGTGCTTCACATATACATTTCACTAGTAGACTTAGAGTAGGTTTGTGAGTAAGGTCTTATAATGCATTGATATGATGTGAATTTAGTATATGTGTAAGTTGATGTAGCTTATTGTAATATTCATATGGTATTGACGTAAATGTGTCTTTGATGTATTATACTTGTATGATGGTATGTGTTGGCTTATGTAAGTTGAAGGTATGGTTTTCCTTGTGACTTTTAGGTGATGCATCACACCAAGTATCATTAGAGGGTTACGTGGAAGGTTAATGAGTTAAAAGAATAAGTTCATAATAAAGAGGAAAATACATACTGTAAAGGGAAAATAGGTTACTATAATGTGACATCAATTTTTCGTTAAATTCATTTTATGATTTTATATGTTATATGAATATTGAATATGACTATATGAAGATTTCACAAAAAGGCATTAAATGTGATTTCAAGGAAAAAATCCCTTTTAAATGCATGTTTTTGCATGGTTGTCATATTTAGTGCATTCTTGTACTAGCTCCATGCTTCTCTACTTTTTACATAGTGTAGGTTATGGATGCCTAAGGGACGTCTATGATTAAGGAGATTGATATGTGATTTACAAGCTCAAAGAAAAAGTTCTTAGATCTAAGGAAGTCCTATGTCTAGTTTACTGTAAAAAATTTATTATTGTACTTGTGTATTAGGTTATAAGGGTCGTGTCCCTAAGTACTCATATGATGTTGTGTGTGTGTGTGTGTATATATATATGTATATATATATTAGTAGTAGTGTTCTAGCATATGATGTGCTAAGAAAGTTCTAAATTTTCTTCTAAATTTATCTATTACATTGCGATGAATGATAACTATGGTCTTGTATAAGACCTTCAAGCGGTCAAGTACGCCATGTTACTACTAGGGGGTGCCCCCGGACGTGACACACAATGTCCACTTCTATGAATGTAATGCCTATGATCCATGAAAGTATGAATCTATATCTTAACTAGGATGACTTGATATGTGTACTAGTGTAGGCAAGGGTATGGGACTTTTCCTATACATTGCACATGCCATACCTTGATAGAAGAGTTCTTATGGTGATTACTCTATGTATATGAATATGAATGCATGATTAAGATATGAACATGAAAGAATATGATATGATGAAGTATGCATATGTTTAGTGTCTAAATGTGGTATTTGAAAGATTTCTTCATGTATGAAAATATACACACACGTGAACGAATGCATAATTAAGTATGTATGATAACCTAGTAAGTAGAGTCTTTTAAAAGGTTTGCAAGTGTACTCTAAAAACTAGACTAAACTTGAATATGTTATGTCCATGTGAAAGGTTTTCTAACATAATATAGGTTGATGTAAGGACACACTCATCTATAAACTATGAGCTAAGCATACGAGGGGGAAATACTCATAAAGCCTATTATATGAAATATGGTTAATAATGGCTTTTCTAAAAAGGGAGCTGAGCCTAGCACCGAGTGAACTTGACAATGAAAGGTGTTGACATCCGTTGGAACAAGATTCACCAATGGTTTCTCTTAAGGTGTTGACTTCCCTTGGAGGGAGATTCACCTATAATTCCACAGGAGGTGTTGAATTCCCTTGGAGGGAGATTCACCCATGGTTTCTCATGAGATGACGATTCCAATGCTAATGGGCATGTAGAGGGTCCGATATATATATCTCTTAGTTCCATAAATACGTTGTCCCATAGGACCTAGCAAGTGGATCCACCTAAAATGCTAGAATGATATTAATTGTAACATTCTGGAAAATTATACATTCAATGCGAATCCCAATAGATTCTTAAGAATGTGTATCACATGTAAATAGGCATCCCAATGCCTAATATTTAGAAATATTGGGCATAGTAGAAAATGTTTTCTTAGAGAGTGTTAGCCAAATTTTCAAGTATCTATGAGTTTGTGCAATGAATGTACCTGAAATTAAGACCCTAATCTAATTAAAAAGTCGTCTATACAAATCACATGAAATACTAGGCACCAAGTGTCAAGCCTAGTACCATAACACATGACCATTTAAAAGGATCATGTAGATTAAACAGTGCCCAAAGACATAGTGAGCATCCTTGGGAAAATAAGTAAACATTACCAAATTAACCATAAATAATAGTTATTTAGGAAAGTGCAACCAACCCATGTGCAAGCACATGTGAAGAAGCATCCAAAAGAGGGGCCACCCTAACCGATTTTGGTTAGGGTAGTTAGGCGGAAAACTATGCACAAGGGACCACTCCATGCGGGGCCTAGCCTCTCTACCAATTCTGGACTCTAACCTAATGCCCTAAATAAATAAATAACCTAGGACTAGCCTAATTGGACCCATTAGTGCATCCGACAACATAGGACCAAAACGGGGTTGACACTAACCTAGTACTAGTTAAAAAGACAACCTAGTACCTAACCTAGGATGGTCTAAAAGGTTGGTTATGGTCCTACAACTTAGGGGTACTTTAGTAATTCCCCTAGGTTACCTAATTAATTAATTTGGCAAATAAATTAATTAATTGAAAAGGTATAAAACTGAAAATAAAAAGGAAATTTTCAGATTTCGGTTAAGACAAGAAAGGGACAACCTAGTACGTAACCTAGGATGTTCCAAAGAGTTAGTTAAGATCCTTACGACTTAAGGTTACTTTATAATTATCCTAGTATACTTAATTAATTAATTTATCCACTTAATTAATTATTTAAAGGGTAAAACCCGAAATCACAAAACAATTTTAAGATTTCGCTTAAAACAAGAAAAACACAACCTAGTACCTGACCTAGGATGGTTCAAAGGATTGGTTATAGTCCTAAACACTTAAGAGTACTTTTATAATTATATTATGTCACCTAATTAACTAAATTAGAAATTTAATTAATTTTTTTAAATGATCAAATAGAAATCCTTACACTAAACTTTTATAATTCAAGAAACATCCTAGTACTTAACCTAGGATAGTCCTAAAGGGTTGATTATAGTTCCAATGACTTAGGGGTAATTTCTTACTCACTCTAGGTCCCTAAATTAATTAAATTTAGGATTTAATATATTAATATAAAGTCAAAATGTTGACCGAAACCATAGTAAACACCAATTTCAAGATTTGACTCAGTGTTATGTTCTCCTATCTTTAGTCAACTTAGGAGGCACATTTTTATAATTGGGTAATTATTTTATCAAATTAACTTATTAAACTTGAGTGGTATAATTCAAGATCAGTTCTTAAACCTAAAAATCACGGTCAAACTCAAAGAAAAGGCGACGCAAGAATAGTAAGCAACGAACCCAAGAAAAAAGGCAGAAAATTTATCGATTTTGTAGGGCGATTTCAAGGTTTCTTCAAAGTTTTATTGAAGGTGGTATTCTAAAATTAAGTTTTAAATAAGGTATGGTTTTATATCCTGTACTTTTTTATATAAGAGAACTTTCCTTCCAACGATTCAAAGATCTTGAAAACTAGTGTTGTTCGCGTGTTCTCGTCAAAATTCTTTGTCCCTAGTATCCTTTTCGATTCCATGTTGAATAGGTTAGATATCATGTTGTTGGTATGTGGTGTTGGCTGATATTATGTGTTGTGTTCTTGAATTATGATTGTCTATTAACCTATGAAGTTGTGATTGTATAAGTTTAAGTGCTTAAAATGTGAATCATGAATTGACAATGTGTTAGTTACACCCGTAATTGTTTTAAGTATTGATCTGTTTGTCCGAATGTTGCATTTCTGTTATTGTTACGTTATGATGGTGTAAATTCATCAAATATTATGATTCTGTCCAATATGTCTTACAAACGTCGCCCTGAATTCATGGACCAAGATTGGTTAAGAGAATGATATTATGTTAAGATGTGTCTGAAACTGTTATGTATAAAGATGATTACGGTTTGTTGTGTATACCTACTATAAATGTGACTTGTTGATGATGTTGTGTTCGTTAAATGATCATATTATGCTGTTCAAGATTTTTAAAAATGTTATGCCTAAAGTTATATTATAAGGTTGGCTAAAAAGATCTCCACGAAATCATAATTTGAGTGATTATTTGGCTTATTGCCAATAAAATGGCTAACAATACATTGTCCAAAAGGGATTTATTAAAATGGATATAATATTATGTTAAATAATTAAAAGATTGGCTAATGAATAATATACATATCCAACCAAGCATGAAAGAATGTAAAATTGTCCTATGCCAACATAGATGGTTATGTAATCTATACCCAAATGTTTATGCCAATACTAATCATATGTCAATCTTGTGTAGTAAGAGTATCAAATATATTATAAGCAATTCTAAAGTAATTCAATGAATCCATAACCAAGGGAATGCCACTCATTGGGACATCTCCCAACATGCTCTAAAAGAATGACATATGAACTCATGAAATTCATTGAATGAAGCGCTCATCATCCATAAGAGATGATTTGAATCTACTACACTAAAGTATCCAACTAACATGAGTTATAACATAATTAAAGGGGTCTAAAGTAAGTAAGTGACAAGAATGGGGTGTTAAAGAAAGTGAGACAAGTCTCACTTACACCTAAGCTACTATGTTAAAAGAATACTCACGTATGAAGGTGTTATAATGTCTGAGCCAGTCTCATAAACAACAAAGGATGATATGTAACGAAAAATCACATTTTATCAATGTAAAGTAAGGATGACCAGTCATCAATAAACTAAGTAAATCTCAATCTAGAAGCAAGCCTCCATAATGCTTGAGTCAACACTAAAAGATAAAGAAGAAATGAACATTCAAGTAATGAGGTGAGTAATTATGTTAATCTATGATGCTAACGAAAATGGTGACAACATGATAAGAGCCTAAGATGAATGGTGAGAAAATTCTCAACCAAGCCTAAGTAAAGGTCACTAAAAGTATTCATCTAAGAGAGTTTTGAATTGCACTTACATACTCTATATGTAAGTGTAACAACAATTCACACTTAATACTAATGATGAGATGAGAAATCATCTAATGAGAAATGATGTCGTAATGCTAGAATCCATCTTCCATGATGTATGAGTTGAATGTAATGGAACTTTATACTAAGCACCGATAGACTAGCTATGAGCGGTGATGCCTTCCTTCGGGAAAGGCGGATGTTCACTTATATCTCATGAGATGAGACTGTCCGGCATGCCGGGTATAAGTCTTCTTATATCTCCTAATATTTAAACCTATACTGCAAATATAGGGATCTAGCAGGGTTCGACTCCCATATACGCTAGCATGTTTGGGTCACTTTGGCTGGAAATTCAACCTCTTTGCGGTGGGAGGCAGAAACTAGATTTCATGATACTCACATGATCTATGTCGGGTAAGGTTGAAGTTACCAAAGAAAGAATGAGGCCAGCCTCAAAGTATGAAACATAATGAAATGAATGATACCGAAGGTGTTTGTGCAAGTCAGTCAGGAGCTGAAATCAGATTCAAGTAATGACATTAGGTCATTCTTGGTCATTGCACTTCATGATCCCAATGATAGTCTTAAATTTCATCTGAGGTATAACTGGTGTTTACATCAGATTACGAATGAATTAAATGAATAATGTGATGTACGAATGAACGAATGAAGCAGACTCTGTGTTTGTTAAAAAAGGCCCTCGGGTTGAGGTCCCATATGTTGGTGCCTCACTTGTGATGTCTTAATGCTACATCAACTATTCCAAAGTATCATGTATATGAAATTTATAATATAAAAAACATGAAGTTAATGAAATTAATGGCATGATCAATAGAGAATTGCATATGAAAGGTAATGAATTTATAGTGTAAAGAATGACTCACTATAACGTAGGGAAATCATTCCTTCGTCCTTGGATTAGTTACATCGATTCGTTGTGAGAATGGGACTACAATGAATCATTGCACTTGTAACTAAACATAGGACCAACAGAATTATTGAACTACACAACAACAAGAAGAAAAAGACTGAAAAATAATCTAAGTGTACACGAGGATCTTTTTGCAGAAAAGGATCAAAAATCTCAAATATTCGCCCGATTTGTTCTAAAATTATGTTGATGATAATAATGTTTTATAACAACATAGAAAATGGTTTTTTTTCTTTGAATGAATTAAAATACATCATATTCATACCACAATTAACAACTAACAATTGAGGAAAGTCTAGTGACTAGGCTTTCCAAAAATAGCATGTTGTTTAGGAAGAGCTTTCTTTGATCATGCATAGCCTTATGTGTATGTGTGCATACACACATACATAGTAGAAGTGGTGTAATAACCCCTACTATTTACTATTTTATAGATATAGGTTAAGGGACCATTTGACGACTCTTGCAACTGTTTGGACATCAATGTTTCTCCAAACCATTTAGTAGGTCCTCTTGATTTCGATGATGCTATAGTTTTAATCTAGGCTTAGTTTTAGACAAAGTTAGTGGATGTTGTCCCTAGAGTTTCTTTCATACTTTCATTTCGAAGATTTTCTAATAAGGTCGTGTTTGGTTAACGTACTTATTTTAAATTCTTATTCTGTTTTGAATTGATTCTTATGATAGATGGTTGTTAAATTTATGTTAAGCATACTATATGATCAATTCATGAAATAACTATATGAAGTATATGTATACTTCATGCGTTTAAAAGTTTTAAATTTTCCTCTAAAATGAACCATATGTATGTGATGAACGCAAGATGAGGCTTGTCTGCGACCTCTGAGAGGTCAACAATGCGGGTTGCGATTCAGATTCTAGAATTCGGGTCCTGACAAACTTGGTACCAGATCATGAGGTTAAATTACCTAAAAACGAAAGCTCAACACAACCACGTTACGTAGTTTCTCGATTATGGTTGTGAAGCATGCCAAAATCATGACTTAGAGACAACGCGATGATAGGAAATTTTCCCTTCTTTTACTCTTTATTGTGCTATCTAGAGCTTTGACACTTTGTGTCAATATAAGTATCCAACTTAATTATTGTGTGAATGCGTAGAAAAATACACATAATAATTGGGATGTCCAAGTGGTCTAAGGCTCCAGGCTCAAGATCTGGCTTTCCCAGGAAGGCGCCATAATTTTAATGCCCAACGTGTACGAAAGACATGTGGTGAGTGTGGTTGTTCGCATGGAGGTGAATGCATGGTTATGTCTAAAATCCTTCTATAAGTATTGATGAGGAGGAGAAGGATAAGTTGTCTACATACTAACTCAAGAATATGGCTTGGACATAGATTTTCTTCATAAGTGTTATGCTATAATAGAATATAGAAACAGGGTAGTAAGGCTTTAGTTTCCAAATAAGTTGGGCTAAAATGAGAAGGGTGTGGTTCAAATCCAACAGGCCATGGCAAATTCTCAGCCTCATCAAAATGTTGTAGGCAAACCCCCAAGAGAAACTATTCTATGCGTTGAAAAGAAGAGAGGAACAAGAGAAGTCCACGTATATAGATTCCATGTTGCATATCAAGAGACAAGTATCAATCATACTCTATATGTAAGTGTAAGAACAATTCACGCTCAATACTAATGATTAAATGAGAAATCATCTAATGAGCAATGATGCCCTCATGCTAGAAGCCAACATACATGATGTATGAGTTGAATGTAATGAAACTTTATACTGAGCACCGATTGGCTAGCTATGAGCGGTGATGCTTTCCTTTGGGAAGGGCGCAGGTTCACGTAACTATCATGAGATGAGACTGTCCGGCATGCCAAGTATGGGTATCCTGATATCTCCTAGTATTTGAACCTACACTGCCAATATAGGGCTCTAGCAGGGTTCAACTCCCTATATACGCTAGCATGTTCTGGTAACTTTGGCTGGTGATTCCACCTCTTTTTGGTGTGGGACAGGCACTGGATTTCATTATGCTCATATGATCTATGTCGGTTGAGGTTAAAGTTTCCAAAGAAAGAATGAGGCGAGCCTTCAAGTATGAAAGATAATTAAATGAACGATACAGAAGGTGTTTGTGCAAGACAATCAGGAGGTGAAATCATATTCAAGTAATGACATTACGTCATTCTTGGTCATTACACTTCATGATCACGATGAAAGTCTTAAACTTCATCCTAGGTATAGATGGTGTTTACATCATCTACGAATGAATGAAATGAATAATGTAAATTGTGAATGAACAAATAAAGCAGACTATGTGTTTGCTAAAGAAGGCCCTCGGGTTGAGGTCCCATATGTTGGTCCCTCACTTGAGATGTCTTAATACTACATCAATGATTCCAAAGTCTCGTGCATATGTAATATATAATATATAAAATATGAAAGTAATGAAATCAACGACATGATAAATAGAGAATTGCTTATGAAAGGTAATGAATATATAGTATAAAGAAAGACTCACTACAAGGTAGGGAAATCATTCCTTAGTTCTTGGATTAACTACATCGATTCATTTTGGGTATGGGACTACAATGCATTTCACTTGTAAGTAAAACATACGACCAAAAGAAGTATTGAAACTACACAACAAGAAGAGCAAAAAGACAGAAAAATAATCTAAGTGTACAAAGAGGAGCTCTCAGCCTAAGATGATCAAAAATCTCAAATCTTTGCCCGAGTTGTTCTAAAATTATGTTAATGATACTAATATTTTGTAATCATATAGAAAATGAGTTTTGTGCTTTGAATGCATTAAAATACATCATATTCATACCATAATTCACAACGAACAATTTAGGAAAGTCTAGTGACTAGGCTATCCAAAAATAGCATGTTGTTTAGGAAGAGATTTATTTGATCATGCATAGCCTTATGTGTATTTATGAATACACCCATACTTAGTGCAAGTGATGTACTAAATCCTACTATTTACTATTTTACAGATGCAGGTTAAGGGACAGATTGATGACTCTTGCAACGGTTTAGACATTAGCGGTTCTCCAGACTATTAGGTAGGTCCTCTTGATTTCAAGGATGCTACAGTTTTAGTCTAGCCTTAGTTTTAGAAAAATCTAGTTGATGTTGTCCCTAGCGTTTCTTTCGTACTTTTATTTCTATGCTTTTGTAATAAGGTCGTGTTTGGCAAACATATTTATGATATATTCTTATTCTATTTCGAATTGATTCTTATGAAAGATGGTTGTTACATTATGTTTAGCTTAGTGTATGATGAATTCGTGAAATAGCTAGATGAAGTCTATGTATACTTCTTATGTTTAAAAGTTTTAAATTTTCCGCTAAAATTAACCATATAAATGTGATATAGGGATGATGAGACTTGTGTGTGAACTCAGAGAGGTAAATGACACCGGTTGCGATTCGAATTCCTGAATTTGAGTCGTGAAATTAATTTCTACCTTCGAAAGTATAGCACCTCCTATTAGTGTGGGGTTATACAACACCAGATTCCATGTTTAAATTAAATGGTCTTATTGTCGGTTAAGGCTAGGATTTACCTAAATTAAAGTAAAATGGACAATGGAAGTAATGTAATGAACCCTAACTAGGATAACCTAAGGTAAGTTGCTTAGTGTAGGTGAGGGTATGAGACTTTACCTATGTAATGCACAAGTATCTCTTTAAAGGAGTTCTATGAAGGTTTTCTATATGTATATGTATATATTTTTTATGTATGATATTATGGTATGGACTTACTTGTATGATAATATGCATAGTATGAGTCCTATGTATATGTATGATGAAGTCTTACTTTAGATCCACAATGTTGGCTTTATTGACTATATGATGAGGTGTTGTGTAATATGTATGATGTTGGCATTAGTTGTCATTAAATTAAGGTCATGCTTATGTATGTAGTTGACCATAGTTCTCATGCTTATGTATAAAGTAGAAGATGATGATGATTGTGGTCTCCTTGTGAGTTCACTAAGTATATGTGAGGTTATGGGACTTCACATGTACACTGCACTAGTAGGTTTAGATTGGTATTATGAGTAAGGTATTATGATGTATTTATGAAATTAAGTCCAAGTGTATATATGTCGACTATTGCTTTACTATGATGATTTTTGAAGTTTTGACTTGCATTATAATCTTGGAATGAGTCTCATATGAGGTTCGTGTATTATTTTGATTCATATGTGGATTATGTGTCTCTTGGTATGTTATGCTTGTATGAATTAACATGTTCAATTTAATGAAAGTTAGTAAATGTTCACCATGGTGACCTTAAGGTGATGCTTTAGTGTGGGTAGTTGAATAGGACACTATATGATGTTATAGAATGTTATATAAGTTGTAATTGAGTTAAGTGTCTTATGTGATGTTGTAACTATTGTGCTTGTCTATATGAGAATGCAATATATGTGACTTGATGTGTTAGACATGAATAATGTCTATCCCTATATGGAGTATATGAGCTATGTTGTACTTATTGTATCAAGGTTTTATGAAGTTTTACTTAAAATTAATGATGCATGATTTTCTAATGAAATGTCCTCTTTAAAAGAATGTTTTTGCACGGTTTTCATACTTAGTGCATTGTTGTACTAAAACCATTCTTCTTCATCTTTTTACACAGAGTGTAGGTGATGATGACTAGAGGATGTCACTTAATATGAAGGGCTTGAATAACTTACCCGAGTACAAAAAGTGATCCTTATGGTTCAAAAATTTCCTATGTATGTTCCTAATAAAACTATATGCAATAGCTTAGTTATTGTTATATATTGATAATGGTCGTGTCTATATTATACTTTATTGATGTTGAGCCTAAGATGGCAAAAAAGACTTAGACTCTAACTATGTATTATGACTTTTACATATATATATATATGTGTGTGTGTGTGTGTGTGTGTGTGTGTGTGTATATATGAAGGGATGTTTCTACCACATGATGTGCTTTGAAAAATTTTAAATTTTCCTCTAAATCTCCAATAACAATGCGATGAATCATGTCTATGGGCTTGTACAAGACCTATGAGAGGTCAAATATGCCATTTTACTTCTAGGGTGTTCTCCCCAGTTGTGACACATATGGAGGACTCTTTTCATGATTTATAGCTCATCATATCCGACACTAGCCTACAGTCTGAGTGTCTACAAATCGAAGCTAGTTTAGTAACCCAGCCAAGGGTTTGGGTCGTGTCCCAAGGTAGTGGTACTGAAAGAAGTATCTACTTAGAATACATTCTAAATAGTGATATTTTAAATTTTTGAGCATGAAAACAAATCAAGTTTCATTTGTGACACCAAAGTGTCAAATATCAAAAAGGTGTTTCCTCACAAGTAGTAAAATAGCAAAAAATTAAAGGAAAATCAAATATGGGGGAAAGTTATTGTTATAACCCCCAAAATTAAATAGGATGAACTAGATATTCACGTGAGGTGTATGCGTTAATAACTTGTTAGAATAATGTAAGGTCTTATGGTTGAGTTTTTGAGTATGGTATAGAGGTGAAATTGAGTATAAAGATTTCCTACAACTATATGGACATATCTAGGGTCAAAGAATTCGAGTTCCACTCCCCGAGGATCACCCTAAGGGTCTCAAAAGAGGATGCAAACATTACCAAGAAAGCTGCTGAGCAGCCCATTTTTAGAGCTCAAGGCGTGTAGTGCCTTAATCACTCAATGGACAAATATTTTCCTTCAACGCAATCCTAACACAAAAAAATCTTCCTCAAAATAGTTTCAAAAATAAATTAGGGAGGTGACCCCGCAACGCGCAGTCAAGTCCAAGATTTGGTCGAGTCATTTTAAATCTAGTTAGAGCATTGGTTTGAAGTCCAAAAGTATAGGGTGTTTTGGGTACTTTTATGACCATTTAGGAAATGTTTTTAAGATATTATAAACCCTATCCCCGATTAAAAATACCACTACCCAATTAGAAATCAAAATATCAAAACCCTCCTCTCTTCTGAATTCTTTCCAAACCTTCTTTGAAGAAGAAGCTTAGACTTGAAGCTAGAGTCAAGATCAAAGGGGAATTTTATTTAGGCTTTTATTAAAGAAGATAATAAGGGTATGTAAATCTCTTCATATATGGGTTCTTCCATCCATAGATTCCCTATATTTTCTTATTTTGTGAAGAAGAACCGCAATGAATGTAGGATTGATTCCAATGCATGGAAATTAGGTAGGTATGGTTCTAAAAGGTTGAATTTTGACCATATATGATTAAATATATGTTGAATTCGTTTTTAATCCTAGTTTCTAGATTATGTGGGTGTAGGGTTTGAATAATAAATTGATTATTCTTGTTAGATTCTCTTGAGCCGTTAATATGGATATGACTTAATCAAAAATAGCATTATAGAACCATGAAATAACCTAGATCTATTATTGTATAATATAAAGTTAATTGAGTTGATCAGAATTGTGTTATGAATTAGGCTTAGAACTAATGTTTATTGAAATCTAGACTAATATGATTACTATGAAGTATGGTTTGAATCTAGGGCTTGAAGTCATAATGTTGATCACTAGGGCTTATAAGATGAGTCTAATATGATGATTAGCTTTAATGTACGTAGAATGTTAAAAGTTAATTACCTTGAATGAATCATGCTGCTTGGAATAGAATAGCTTGAGGTTGAAACTACGGATTCCCTCATCGATAGTTGAATTATGTAGCTTGGGATGGTCGATCCCATGGTTACATGGGGGGTGTTGAATGGTAGCTTGGTAGGAGGGTTTAAGATATCCTAACTTGATCTTGCATTAATAGAGTATTTGTCGTGGTAGCTTGCATTAGTAGTAGGCAAGGAAGCCTAGGATGGAGGATTGATACTCACCTAAAGTTATCTTGAAGTAGCATGACTAGATTTACTTAATGATAGCTAAACTTGGTTAGGCAAAAACCACTTCATGGTATCATAGGATTGAGATATTTGGATCTCATAATTATAACATAGGGTCGATTACTTATGATGCCCTATTGATAACTTGCATCTACATGAATGGTTGCATGGTTGTTAGGTTGGTATTCTTCTATCCTTCTTTTGTTAGCTTAGACTATATGTTATATTTTTTTTCTTGGTAGTATGTCTTTTATGTTAGTATTCTAAGCATGATAGACTAGAAAAGAAGATAAATTAGCGTGGATTAGGATAGCCTAAAGAAGTACTTAGTATGAATGGTAGAATGTGAAGCCATTCATACATCGCACAAGTATGACTTTGAAGCTATTTATGAAATAACCTCTTATGTGATGTATGCCTAAATTGGATAGTTTTTATGTTGCCTTTCATGATGTGAATGACTTAAGGTGATAGTTCCTTGTCAAAATGAAGCAGGTTCATTAGTGACACCTAGAGTTGATGAAAGTGAATAGGGTGACTTCAAGACATGCTTAGTGTGTATGGTAGAATGAGATGTCAGACGTGCATTGCATAAGTGTTCCTTGAGGTTACCTAGGGGTATAGTGCAGTTATGCCATGAAGAACTTAGGTCTTAATTATGAACCTGGATTTTTATAAAGAATTACCAAAAAGAGGTACTTAGCTTAGGCAGTAGTATGGGATGCTACATTGCCTTCACACAACTATTCTTGGAGGTGGCTTGTGATGTGGTTCACTTTATTAAGAAGGACAAATAGTTTAATTATGAACTTATGTGTTTGTTCTGTTGAATTACTATTTTAAAAAGACTATGTTGGATTATGCTATGACTATACTATTATCTCCTACGATTATGTATATTATTGATTAACCCTTTGAGATATTTATATTTTATATGTTATCTTTCTTACTTAGTACTTTTCGCACTAACGCATATTTCCTACATTTCTAACCAAATGTAGGGGGTTTTGGGAGATTTAGTGCTTGGAGGCTAGGATCCTATGTTTGGAGAAGATTGAAGAATGGTGAATCCTCATAACATTCGAGGACCCTAACCCTATGTTTCCTTTATGTTATTTACTATGTTTTAGACTTTTGTTGGCTTCATCCAAGACATTATTACTCATGCTTCGTAGATGGTTTTTGAGACACATGTTAGAAAGACATTCATTGTGATGAAATAATTTTCGTATTATGTCTAAATAAAAGTTTTAAAATCCCTCCATTTTTATGTAATGAAGATAAGACTCTTGTATAAGACCTTCGAAATGTCAAATATGCCACGTTAAAATTTTAGGGTGCTCCTAGTCATATCCGGGGAGCACCCCGTAGAAGTAACATTGCATACTTGACCTCTCGGAGGTCTTATACAAGCCAATAGATATCATTTATCGCATTGACATAGTAAATTTAGTGGAAAATTTAAAACTTTAATAGCACATCATATGCTAGAAACTTAACTTCATATATATATATATATATATATATATATATATATATATATATAGTACCATATTACATACTTAGAATCTAAGTCTCTTTTACATAATAGACTTATTAACGTTACATTACATTAGAGACACGACCCTTAAAACATGAGACATAATTGTACAATCTTTAAGCATTTTACAGTAAGACATGAGTAGGGAATCCTTGGAACTTAAGGACCCATTTCCTTGAGCTTGGGAATCACATATCAAGATCCTCAATCATAGAAATACTTTAAGCATCCATAACCTACACTTTGTGTAAAAAGTAGAGAAGAATGGGATTAGTACAAGAATGCACTAAGTATGACAACCATGCAAACACATGCATTTGAAAGGGACATTTTCTTGAAATCATACTTCATGCCTTTTTGAGTAAATCTTTATAAAACTTTATAAACCATAGCGTTTATATCATTCACATAAATCATTATAAAAACTTTATACCATAGCATTTATATCGTTCACATAAATCATTATAAAAACTTTATACCATAGCATTTATATCATTCACATACTTCATATAAAAATATTCAAAGACCAAACATCACATAAGATCACATATATATGACATTTTTTAATTCAGTATAGAGTAAGTTATTCCTACATTACAGTAAACATTTCATGCTTTTATTTATTAACCTCCCAAGTAACCCTCTAGTGATACTTGGTGCAATGCATCACCTTAAGGCCACAAGGAAACATATACATAACCTACCTAAGCGAACACAAACATCATATAAGCATAATATATTAAAGACACATTTAAGTCAAAACTACATTGGCTTTACAGTAAGCTACTTCAAGTTGTACGTATTTTTACTTCTTTTCACATCCATCATTATAAGACCTTGTTCATGGCCCCAATCTTAGTCTACTATTACAGTGAACATATTAAGCTCCATAACCCCATACATTATTAGTAAACTTTTCGTGAGACCACAAACTTTAAACATTCAATTCATACATCAACAAGTAAGTGAAGTCAACTTTATTCATCTTAATACAAGACCTCATCATATAGTCATTAAGACTCACATAGTGCATATAATAATAAGACCATATCATAGAGACTCATACCATGAACATCTACATCACAACAAGTAAACCAATACTACAAAGTCATGCATATGGACATAAACATAATCATACATATTAGGTCACCTTCCTATGACTTCCTAGAAGCTACTTGTGCAATGTCTAAATGGATTCATTACTTCCACCTATCCTAATTAACCTCCCTTAAGTCCATCTAGTTATGATCCTATTCATTTACTTCCATTGTCCATTTTACTTTAGGGAAACAATAGCCTTAACCGAAACTAAGACCATGGGTGCTAAACATGGAATTTGGTGTTGTAGAGACTTACACCAATGGAAGGTGTTCTTACCTAGCAAAGGTATAACATTAACACATGCTAGCATACTCATTGATATCACACTTCTAGATCCTATGTGGCAAGCATAGTTATGGAACTTTGGGGTACATGTGTAAACCCTTTTAATTCCAAGATTGGGAATTGTAGTTATTCACTTATGGAAACATCATTCTAACACCCTTTTGGGTCATGAGTCTATCCACCCCATGAGGTTTATGGTGACCTACCTTCCTACCATAGGAAGAGACACACAATAATATTCAAGTTCACTCGGTGCTAAGCTAAGTTCCCTTTATTGAAAATCCATTATTACATTACTTTTATAAAATATAGGCTTAGGAGATTCATCCCCTCATATGCTTAGCTCATAGCTCATAGATGAAAGCTCATCAACCTAAATCATGTGAGAAAATTCTTTCACATGGACATAGCATATGGATAAGAACTATCTAGTTTAGGATACACTTGACAACACCTTTCAAGGCTCCTCTATTGACTAGATCACCATTCATGTGTGTGCGTATACATATATTTGATCAAACCTTTCACATAACACATTATGTCACACATGTTCATACATTCATATTCATACATATAGAAACAAAAACTAGAACAATCCTTTCAAGGTACACGTGTGCAATGCATAGGAAAAGTTCCATACCCTTTCCCATACTAGTACACCTATCAAGTCATCAAAGATAAGGAAACACATATCATTATTTATAAATGTCATCTTAATATGCATAGTAGTAGACACTAGTGAATATTAGCAATACCTTTCATTTAGACAGCATGACCTATACTACTTGCAACATGCATGTAAAGTGAGAGTGTGTGTACATTGGTCAACATGATCACATAATTGCTATAAACAACGCATTGAGGCAGTCACCCTATAAGACCATAATAATCTCTCAAGCATAGAACACACAACACACAATAGCATAGCATACAAGCCAACTTCATATTACACTTAAGGCTCACAACATGCGCTATTCATGCATTCACATAAGGGTACATAGATAAGGCATTATTAAATATTTTTATTCATCAATGGCAGCACCTATATTTTACCCTAAAATATATATACACATGCTTATACAATAGCCAAATAATCTAGCTCACAACTAGAATAGGAGAGTAGACATAAACCTCTCATAGTATCATCATAAGCAAATGTTCATAAATTTACCTTCAAGGCCATGGTCAACACATATATAGTGAAAATAATGTATACACCACCACTATAACTGGACCATAACATACAATGTTTCATCAACTACATTAATATAGAAAAGTAGAGGGATGAGACATTCTTACCAGTTTCTCACCCTTTGATATCCTTTATAAATGCTCATTGTTATAAACAATTCATATATATATAGGTCAATATTTATATGTTCTTTAATCATAAAATAAACCTTGTACCAGTTGCTTCAAGATCATGCTATTATAAAATACAAGGCATCTCACATGTATTGGAAAGTACAGAGTCCTAGATCAACAACTAACCTCCCTACTTTAGTTCATAAATAAAGGTTTATAAATAATGTAAATTTATATAATTAGCCAAAAAAATCATAACTTAAACGAGATACTACTACAACTGCCAATACTCTCTAAATCCCTGTAAGCATGTTTCATATTAGGAATTCATGGAAGGTAAGTTTACATACTTTAATCCTATTCAAATTATCATGAATTAATCCACATGGAATCATTTACATATAATTCGTATTCACATTACATTATAGGCAGTAGGTATGGAAAATTAACCATGATCACTCCATGTAAAAACTAACCTAACATCATGATCACAAGTTAGAATTCCATAGACTAGAAGAACTTATATCAAATCATATTCATCCTCTTCAACCTTTATCATACATGATTTATACTTACAAGTCAATCATAATATTACCCTTAAATAGTAGCTACAAGAACAACAACATAATTAAAATCGACTTTTTAACCAATTAAAGACCCACATTACAGTGATCATAATGAAGACTAGGCTAGGCATGTTCAAACCTTCATACATTGATCCACATGGATTCTTCATCATAAATTCTACATCAATTCACGTAAATAACAGTAGATATAACCATTTCAACATAATATAATAATAATTCAATCGATAACAAGTCAAGATCACAAAGCCCACGCAAGAACTAAATCAATTTAAGGAGGGAACATGGGTTCATCATGAAATTAGAGTAAAATTACATTCAATAAAAATGTTTTGAGAAGGAACCCATATATAGATTAAAGAAGAAGAACTTTGATCATGAAAATTTCTTTGAAACATTGAGATTAACACTCCAAGTGAAAGCTTACTTAGAGATGAAGCATCACCACACCTTTATCTACATGAAGACCTATAAAACATGGTGAAGAAACCATAGGAATCCTTTCTCTAAGCTTTACTTGACCTTTACCAACAATGGAGGTTTCTAGGGAGAAGATTTTTGGAGGGAAAGATTCAATTTCGTGAGAGGGGAATGGGAATGGGTTCTCGTGTTTGATCCTTTATATACACCAAAATATAGATAAATTAATCAATTATAGTAAGTTTAGGACTTGGGGTGAATTTCCTATTCATCCCTCAAATAAAACAGTCGATAGACAGTGTTGCAGACCACCATTGACGGAACCCCATTAACTAGCTATTGGTCAATCAACTGGTCGTCCTTTGGCTTCCGTCGATTAGGACCTTCGCCTATTTTTGGGATAAGACCTGCACAGGCTAAGTGTACATCGATGAGACCTCACCAACGGGCCGTTGTTCAACCAACTAGTCGTCGTTTGGCACTGTCAAGGCAGTGTCTTCGACAACCTTAGGTCCTTCGTGTGGGACCTTTTGTGGGGCCCTTAAGAAGTCATACCCAAATGCTCCCAACGTAAATAAAACCCTTAACAAGTTGTAGAAATCACGCATGAGTTTCACCCAAAACAAATACTTGCAACTCGTCCAAAAAGGCTAGGCCCCGTTAAGACACACTTGAGAGTCTTAAGGTCTATCTTTCGAAAGCCTTGGACGTTCTTGATTGTTTGACCTCCTAAATTCTCGAAACTCCATATACCATTTTAAAATTCATTATAACTCATTTTAAGACTTCATAATATCGTTTTTTTACAATATATAAACACGCATGGACACATGAGACACATAGGTGACTAGTCGTCGAACCTTATGGTCATCCCTTGACATTCGAATTTCAAATCACCTCAAACTTTACACACTTCCTCTAAACCATATTATAAGTCATTTTAGAACCTTATAACATTAATAATAACATGTTATGATCTAGACTACCTAAATCATTTTGGGGTCTTACACTCTTGGGTCATAACAAACAGTATACTAAAGTATAAAGTTATAAAATGGTCCTAGGATGTCGCAAGACCACATCTAGTAAATTCTTATTCATCACTGTGAGTCGCGGAATATCTATGAGTAGAATTTTATGGGATTCATATGAAAGTATCACTTTTTCGTTCTCTTAGTCATGCCATAGAGTTTGTCATTAGTAGGCCCTTTTCTATTGTTTTCCTATGATTTTGTCGAGGTTATGGCTAACGCTAGGGATAATGCTAGAATGGAAAGAGATGGAAATGGGGATCAAAATTTTCCTCCCAAGTGCAAGATCAAGTTCCTGCCCAAGGATATCAAGCTCCTCCTCAAGTTCCTAATGACCCACAAATGGGGGATTTCACTTTAGAGGAGTTTAGGGCTTCTATGATTTTGTTGGATCAATCCTTAATAGCCCAATATATTAGGGAGGTGGTGGATCCTACTAATCCTATTGGAGAAATGAATGCTTATAGGATTATTGAGTTCTTCATAATGAACCCTCTGGAGTTTAGTGGCTTCAAATTGGAGGAGGATCCAAATGGGTTCATAAATAAGGCTTAAAAAACTCTTGATATTTTGGGATTAACTTCTAGGGAGAAGAGGAACTATCCATGTATCAATTGACAGATGTGGACCAAATTTTGAATGAGCAATGGAAAGATTCTAGGTCGGTAGAGGCGGTTCCTATAGAGTGAGAGATTTTTATGTCGACTTTCTTTGATAAGTTCTTGTCTAGAGAAATGAGAGTGGCTAAGTTGGAGGAATTCATAAACCTTAATTAAGTCAATTTGAGTGTTAAGAAGTATTCTTTAAAGTTTAGTATATTGTCTAAATATGCTCCATATTATATAGGAAGTGCTAAGCATTTGAGGAATATCTTCATGACGAGGGTCATTGAACTAGTATAAGTAGCAAATCGTATGACAATGCTTGTTGATGATACAGATATCTCATGCCTCATGGTATTTTTCCAACAAATAGAGGATTCAAATCTTAAGAAGGATAAAAAGAGGACTATGGTGGACAATGATGGGTCCGATGGGCATGGTAATCCTAAGAATTGACATGAATTTTTCGAAAAAGGTTATTCTAGTGATCCTAAGTGTGAGTATGAGAGGGTTTCTAACCTATACAACAAGGTAAAAGCAATAAGTCCCTATAGCCTACTTGTTCTAGGTGTGATAAGAGACATGAGGGTAGGTATTTGGCTGGTAGAGAAGATTGTTATGTGTGTGGTGAGAGTGTCACATGAAGAAGGATTGCTCTAAGGGAAAGGTTAATGTGAGGGAAGGCAAGAAAGTTTCTCCTAATGATGTGGATGATGTTCCTTCAAAGAGGAATAGGTTCTATGCGATCCAATACAAGGGTGATCAAGAGTGATCTACTTATGTTCCTTTCCGGCATATGCTTCTTTGATGATTTATGAAAATTTCCAGAATTTCTTGATTTGTTGGACTTTTTGTTGTCCTTTCTATGATGTTTTATAATTAAAAGGACATGTTTTGGCTTACCCCCAAGTGGGGGATAGTGATTCATTTACACAAGGTCTTTACATGATTATGTGTTGCTATGACCTAGTCATGTGTGCTTATGAAGGTGTATAAGCCTTGTTAGAATTGATCTAGTTACATTGATTTTTATTTGGTTGAGGAATATGTGAGTGAATGCACATTTTAGAGTCCATAAACTTAGGTTGAGCATGTTGAAGCTAGGAGATGTTTGTTTCTACTTGGAATTTAGTAAGTATATTTCCTTCAAGCATCTTGAGTTTCATTAGGTAATTATAGATTGGAATTTAAGGTTCCTTGATTGCATTTGTGCATTTAGAAACAATGCATACACGATGAGATACTAGCTTAGAGTTGGACCTTTAACAAGTGTTTAGGAAGGTGTCATTTGACGACAAATGTTCCCAAGTGGAGGATATTGTTATGACCCCCAAAATGAAATAGATGAATTAGAGCTTCACTGGAGTTTTATGAGTTAATAACTGGTTAAAATAATAAGGAATAACTTTTAAAATAATTTTTAAAGAGATTGGAGGTCCAATGTCAAAGGACGACCAGGTTGTTCGGAAACTAGCTTAGTTGAACTCGTGTGATGTAGGGTCTTGTGGTTGAGTTTCTAAGTACGGTATGGAGGTGAAATTTATTAGAAAGAGTTCCTACACCTATATGAACATATATAGGGTCAAAACGATTGACTAACACTCCCCGAGGACCACCTTATGGGTCCCCAAGGAGGACCTAAACGTTTTCCAAGAAAGCTGCCGGGCAGCCTGTTTTCGGAGCCTAAGGCGAATCTTGCTCTTCCATAACTCAAAGTCAAAAAGGATGGCCTGCGACATGGGCACAACATGAACCATTCTTCCTAAAAATGGTTTCGAAAAATAAATTAGGGAGGCGACACCGAGACGCGCAACCAAGTCCCAGATTTGGTCGTGTCATTTTTTAGTCAAGTTGAACCCGTAAGTTTGAAGTCCAAAAGTGTAGGGGTGTCTTAGGTAATTTGGGATTAGTTATACACGGGTTTAAAGTAATTATAAACCCTTTCCCAATCAAAAACACTATTACCCAATTAGAAATCAAAATATCAAAACCCACCTCTCTTTTAAATTCTCTCAAAACCTCAATTGAAGAAGAAGCTTAATGTTGAAGCTAGAACCAAAATGAAAGGGAAATTTGGTTAAGGCTTGTACTAAGAAGATAATAAAGGTATGTAAATCTCTTCATCTATGGGTTTTTCCACTCATAGAGTCCCCTAGATTTTCCTATTTTGTGAAGAAGAACCCCAATGAAGGCAAGGTTGATTCGAATGCATGGGGATTAGGTGGGTATGGTTCCAAAAGGTTTGATTCTTCCCTTATTTAATTAAATTGATGTTAATTCATGTGATTATGAAGGATTTATGTTGAGTTCGTGTTTAACCCTAATTTCTAGATTATTTTGATTTAGGGTTTGAAAGCAAAATTAATAATTCGTGTTAGATTCTCTTGAGTTGTTAATATTTATAGGACTAAATCAAGAATAGCATAATGAAATAATGAATTTAACCTATATCTCTGCATGTATTATAGAAAGTGAATTGAATTGATTAGAATTGGCTTATGACTAAGGCTTAGAACTAATGTGTCTTGAAATCTAGACTAGTATGATGACTATAAAGTAATGTTTGAAAGTAAGGATTGAAGTCATAATATTGATCACTCAGGATTATATAGTACTCTAATATTATGAGTATTTTTCATGTCTATAGAATGTGAATAGTTAATTACCTTGAAAGAATCATGTTTGTTAGAATAGAATAGCTTGAGGTTGAACCTACGGATTCCCTCATGGATAGTTGAATTATGTATCTTCGATAGTTAGCTTCGGGTGGAGAAGTTAATCTCTCCCATGGTTAGAGTGATCTCGCATTTATAGGTGTTTGCCATGGTAACTTGCACTAGTAGTAGGCAAGGCAACCTAGGATGGAGGATCGATACTCTCCTAGGGTTATCTTGAAGTAGCGTGATTAGAGTGCTTCATGATAGCTTAACTTGGTTAGGCCAAAAACACTTCATGATAGCTTATGATTGAGATATGTGGATCTCCTATTAATAGCTTAGGGTTGAGGATTTATTCTCCCTTATGGACAGCTTGTATCTACATGAATGGTTGCATGGTGGTTAAGATGGTATTCTAATATCCTTCCTTTGTTAACTTGGATTGTCTGTTATGATATTTTCCATTGTATTTTGTCTATTATGTTAGTATGCTAAGCTTGATCGACTAGAAAGGAAGATACGTCAATGTGGATTAGGATAGCCTTATGAAGTACTTAGTATGAATGGTAGATTGGGATGCCATTCATACATGGCACAAGTATGATTTTAATCTACTTATGAAATGACCTCCTATGTGATATATTCCTACCTTGGATAGTTGCTATAGTTTCCTCCTTGATGTGAATGACTTAAGATAATACTTCCTTGTCAAGATGAACTAGGTCTATTAGTGACACCTAGAGTAGATGAAAGTGAATAGGGTGACTTCAAGATATGCTTAGTGTGTGTGGTACAATAGGATGACCCATATGCATTGCAAAAATGTGACTTGAGGTGACCTAGGGGGTATAGTGATCTTATGTCATGAAGAACTTAGGTATTAATTGTGAAATTGTATTATGACCAAGAATGACTAAAGAGAAGTACTTATCGTAGGTAATAGAATGGGATTCTACCTTGGCCTTGCACAAGTATACTTGGAGGTGGCTTGTGATTTAGTTCACCTATGTAAGAAGGACAAATAGTTTAACTATGAACTTATGTTGAATTACTATATTAAAATTTCTATATTTTATTTATTCTATGAAATTGCTATTATCTCTTATGATTTTGTCTGTTATTTTTGAGATATCTTATGCTTTATATGTTATCTTTCTTACTTAATACATTTTTCTACTAACACATGTTGCCTACATTTCTAACAAAATGTAGGGGATTTTGGGAGATTGAGTGCTTGGAGGCTAGGTTCCTATGTTTGGAGAGGATTGAAGATTTGTGAATCGTCATAGCATTTGAGGAAACCACCCTTATGTTCCCTTTATGTCATTTACTATGTTTTAGACTTTTGTGGACTGCATCTCATGACATTATTACTCATGTATTCATAGATATTTTTTGAGACACTTTTTAGAAAGACTTTCGTTGTAATGAAATGATTTTTGTATTATGTATAAAAAAAGTTTAAAATCCCTCCATTTTTATGTAAGCTAATAGGCTTGTATAAGACCTTCAAGAGGTCGAATACTCCATGTTAAGACTTGGGGGTGCTCCCAGGTCGTTACAGTTCTTGGGGTTTGATCGCTATAGATGAAGATAAAAGTGGTGGGTACATGTTTTTGGTATCTAACTTCTCAAAACAATGGTGACTAGGCTAAGCTTTAGGTATGAGTAATTTCCTTTTTGGGAAACTTACCCCATATCAAATGGGTTCCTCTCGGAAACCCACTCGTCTAAATTATCCATCCTACACCTTATCCACACTCTCTCTTTCGACAGGAGTGCTTGGATATGGGACTAGGGATCACCTTCTCGGGTTGAACCCCGTGTCAACCCACTCTTTAGGATCTTAGTATAGTGGTCTTAGTTTCACAACCTCTCTTTTGAGCAAGCTGAAAACCTATGGGTGGCTTTGCATTTGCAACAAAACCCCATTCAATTTAACTACAATACTATGTGAAGTTACCATTAAAATGAAATCTAAGCTACAAGCAAGAAAGACCCAATATATTAATCAACCCCTAATTGCTAAATCACACGCCAAGAATGGCGGGTTTTAGCCACAAATCAAGTAATAATCAAATATACTTAAAACGATAATGGAATAAAGTGGAGATAAGAAATTGAACCTTAAAGTAGAAAATGAAGGTGAATGAAGAAGACACACTTCCTAAATTGGGAGAAGATCTTCTTTTTTGAAGCTTCTAAAAAAACTCTCTCCAAATTTGAGAGAAAAGTTAAGAACAAAATATCAAGTGTAATGTTTCACTCTGAATTTCTATATGTAAATAAAAAAAGAGTTCAGTATTTATAGACTTCAGAATTGTGGTGGTAAATACTTTTGGCGCAGTTAGTCTTGATTTAATGAGTGATTCGGTGAATCACTCTTCGTTCAGTTCATCGACGTTTTCATGTTTCCTTCCTTATCTATGTTTTCGTGATAAATGGGGAAAAATCTTCTACTTTGTCGAACTAATTGATGAAGTGCCAACTTCTCCTTCTCATCACCTTTTGTTCCACTTCCTTTAGGGCTCACTTTATGTAACAGATGGCGGGATTTGTTTGTACAGTGTATGGTGACCTTGCATCTTCAACTCTTTTTCTTTGTTTTGCTTCTATTTTGTGCAAAAGTTCCCATGCTAATACCAGATTCTCAAATACTTGAAACATAGGAGTTTTTATCAAATATCAAGATAAAATAAATAATCGAGCATAATATTTGCTTTCAATTGAAGTCCTAGATGATTCTAATTTGAGGACTCATCAACACCCCTACTTAAACTTTTGCTTGTACTCAAGTAAAACTCATGTTCAGCCGTTCAATTAGGATGTCTCAAATAGTTCTACACAAGACTCAATCATGAATATGCACAACAAGACTCAAATTACTCATGCATAGCTCAATTGTATACTCAAATATTCAAGTTGTGTGACACCATTTCCAAAGATCCTTGATCTCACAATCTCACTACTAATGCAAGTTAAAGGTCAATAAAAGTATTTTCATGCCCTCACACAAGGAATGATTCTGATTTCACACATGTAGATTTATCAACTTAGGATCAGGAATATGATGCAACACTTAAACTCACAAAGAGGAACACAATGCATGTTTTCCCCATAGGTTTGAACTTATTTTCAATTGGCTTGCATTCTGGTTCACTCAAGATCAGAAAGGTCTTTCCAAGGATTCTAATGGGGATGATGGTGAAGGTATGGTCATTTAGGCTCGGTAGTGTAACACTTAGAAAATCTAAGATGTGTTCTAGAGCCTAACATAGGTATAAAAAGGTTTAAAAAGTGTCTTAGAATATATTCTATTGAATATAAGTCATTTAGGAATTTTAGAAGTCAAAATGTCCAAGAACGTCCATGATGTCCGGAAAATGGTTCAATGAGGTACTAGTGTGACTTATCCTATTTGACTAGCTTTTAGGAGTCAAAAAATGATGAAAATTGGTAGAAGTGTGTTTAACACATGTTAGAATTAGTTCATAGTCGAAACATCAGGTCACAAATCCCCAAGGACCATCCCTTGAGGAGGACCCTTGCAAAATTGACCAAAAGTTGTCAATGGACACTGCCACCAACGGATGCCACAGAGTACACGTGGTCCAATTGACAGGGCTTCAATTGCCTCAGTCGATGAAAACATAGTAGGCTTCCTGATGCTGAACTCTATTCCTTAGGTTCGGAGGTTCATAGGTTCGTAGGAGGAGCCTTATGTCGTAGGCCCTTCTTTCTAAAAAGTGGAGTTTTGGCTGACTCTCTGTGCCTATGTGTTGAAACGAGTATGTGAACAGAGAATCTTTCAAACATCGAGATGAAATAAGTCGTGGGGCCGGCAAACGTAACTAAGAGCTGCTCGAGGCACCACCAGCCCATGGCAAATTTTTTTAATAGTGTATGAACTCATCGACAGATGTGCAGCACAGAAGGGAGTAGTGATCGTCGATGGACACACAATCCGTTGATCGTGGTGTCATCACTGAGGTCTGTGTTTTGCTGCACATTATAAATTAATTCATTTAATTAGTTGGCTTATTTAAAGGTTAATTACTGTTTAGAGCAGGTCCAATCAAGTTATTTAACCACCTATATAAATCCCCTAAGCTAATTAGACTAACCTAAGCTCTCATAAATCCCAAAACCCGAAACTCTCTTCCTTATCTCTTATTTCTCTCTCTCAAAGAAACCCCATTGAAAACAAAGATAGAGGTGGGTTCAAGGGATTCAAAGGTTCAATTTTCTCCATAAATATTCATCAAACAATAATGTATGGGGTCCTTTAACCTTTAAGACCTCTTTACTCAAAGGGTTCATCAAATTGATTTAAAAAGTTGAGTTTTCAAGTGGGTATTTTCTAATCTCGAAATTGATCTTGTAAATTGATGTGTTTATGATTTATTTTGGATATTATGAATATATTAACATGTATTTTAACTCAATTATGTTATTTTTTTATGGATTGGTCTAGTTTGTAGAAGATGACCTACTCTCCTTAAGTCTACGTTATAATCTTGATATGAATTGTGTAATGTCGGTTAAATTGACTTGGTGATTGGTTGGATTAGTAATATATGATGTTATTGTACTAATCATGAATATATTAGGGTGAATTATATTCCTATAATTCTATTTCTAGAGTAATTGATCTATAGTATGATTTTGACCTTTTTCTATTGTCTTAAGCTATGAATTAGTAATGAATATTGATGTATTGATTCAATTAACTTTGTTATTATATTGTTTATTGTTATATGAAGATACTACTCGCTAATAGGGTTGAGTTAAGGGTTAATGGTAAGACCTTGATGAGTGATTATTAAGGAGACTTGGTAAGTCTTCTAATCCCTATTCTTTACTTCAACAATGGTAAAATGTGATTAAGTCATGATGTTGTATTAGAGTATGTCTTGTAATAATATTTATAGGGTAGGTATGATCTTGAATTGAAATTTCTTGACTATGGTTTGTGAGGTGATGGCTAATATTTAAATATTATAAGGATAGTGATGATTTATCAATGTGCCTTATTATGGAGTGATATGTAATGTTCTAACCATACGTATATGAATTGTAATGAAATGACTATACTCATGCAATTCTTATTGAGCTATGATGATGATGATTATACAAGGTATAGACTTTATGACCTACATTAAGCTATGATTATTAACAAAAATATTAAAGACATTTCAAAAGGGACTCTAGCTTAGCACCGAGTGAACTAGAGTGAGAAGTGTCCCTTCCCACATAGGGAAGGTAATATAAATAATGTACTCTTGAGATTGGATACTATAATCCATGTAGCATTAAGAGGGTCCCAACTATTTTTCATGGTTCTTGAACTATGTTGCCCCATAGGAATACAAGCTAGTGGATCCACATAGTTTATACGTTCATGTTTTGGTGCTACCTTGGCAAGTAGTCTTCCTTCCTTCGGTGTAGGGTTCCATGACACCGGATTCCACATTATCTCATATGGTCTATGTTGGATAATACAAGATGTTCCCAAAGGTAAAACAAATTAAAGGAATGAATGCTTACTAGGATAACCTAAGGCGTTTAAATTAGTTTAGGTAGGGTTATGGGATTTTACCTAAATATTGCACTAGTTAGGCTTGAAGAAAGTCTTAGGAGGATGTTCTTATGTATGTATATGATTATAATGGTATATGACATATATATGATAAACTTGCACGTAGTTGATACTATATCATGATTGGTTTCACTTATGATGATATGTACTCTAAAATGCCATGCTATGTGAAGTGAGATGTTGGTCATGAATCTTGTTGGGTTTCTTGATTGAGTAATGTTATCGGAATTTTCTTGGTCATTGCACTTATTGACTTAATAGGGGTTCATGGGTAATTTTCTTGCTTTGGTTATGTTAAAATGTATTTTTATTCATGCTTGTTTATGCTAGTACTTGATGATAGAGTTGTTTGACTATGTGTCCAATTCTGTGATATGCATGTTGACTTGACTAGACTTAGTATTGTTTGTCTTGTGGTGTACATGCCTTGCACTTAATGAATATATTTTATTGAATGGTATGATATTATTGAATGTGCATAAATTTTTTTAAAGTAAATTGCATGTTTTAATGAATTATCCTTTTTTAGCATGATTTCACTATATGTATGCATATGGTATCATATTTAGTACAAGTGGTGTTCTAACCCCATTTCTTCCTTTTCCACAACATTTTAGGTTCCGGTTATTGAAGGGATTTTGGAGACTGTCACGACCAAAATCCGGGCCGCGACTGGCACCCACACTTACCCTCCTATGTGAGCAAACCAACCAATCTAAACCTTAACATTTCAATATAATATAAACAGAAAGTAATGCGGAAGACTTAAACTCATAAATAAAATCAATAACTATTATTATCCCCAAAATCTGGAAGTCATCACCACAAGAACATCTACGATCAAATGCTAAACTAAGAGTATTCTAAAAGCTAAAAATACATAAGAAGCTAGTCCATGCCGGAAGTTCAAGGCATCAAGACTTGAAGAAGAAGATCCAGTCCAAGCTAGAAGCACTAGCTCACCCTGAATTTCCGGTGTAGTAAGACTGGCTTGAATTACTGTTGAGTCGAAGGCGATGGCACGTTTGCTGCACTCCACAAATAAACAAGAAGAAAACATAAAAGTAGGGGTCAGTACAAAACACGGGTACTGAGTAGATATCATCGGCCAACTCAAAATAGAAAACAGTATATATCAGATAATATCATAAAATCAACTAATATCCTTAGAATGCAGCATTTACAATTACCATAGCCCTTGGTTACAACACCAAGCTCATCAATGAGGACTCGCGCCTCCTCATCGTACTCATTGGGAATTAGGTTCATTAGATTGAATATATTAACATCTTTCAAGATTCTTTATCTTTATTCCCCTCGTGTCGGTACATGACACTCCGATCCTCATATACTATCCTGGTACCGGAACGTGGCACCCGATCCATATTCTATCCTGGTGTCGGAACGTAACACCCGATCCATATTCTATCCTGGTACCGGAACGTGGCACCTGATCCATATTCTATCCTGGTGTCGGAACGTGACACTCCGATCCTCATATACTATCCTGGTACCGGAACGTGGCACCCGATCCATATTCTATCCTGGTGTCGGAACGTGACACCCGATCCATATTCTATCCTTGTACCGGAACGTGGCACCCGATCCATATTCTATCCTGGTGTCGGAACGTGACACTCCGATCCTCATATACTATCCTAATACCGGAAGGTGGCACCCGATCCCCTAATCTCACTACTTTCATTCATCAAGCCTTCTTTTATACCAAGGCATCATCATTAACAAAGTAGATTAGGGTTTCTTTTCAAGATTTGGGATTCAATAGCTTCATCATGCTTATTTATTCATAATTACATAATCACATCATTCATTCAAGCATACAATTAAGCATATAGAAGGTTCACAATACTACTAACACATATCATTCGCTATTAAGAGTTTACTACGAATAGCATGAAAACCATAACCTACCTCCACCGAAGATTCGTGATCAAGCAAGCAAATTTTCCCAAAGCTTTGTGTTTTTCCCCTTCTCGATCGTCTCTCTCTCTCTATCGATTCCCTTCTCTCACTTTCTGTTCTTTTCTTTTTCTTATTCCAACCCTCTTTCTTTTACCATAATTAGTATATAATTAAGAATAAAAGGTGGCAATAATGCCCCACTAATTAACTTAAGGTTACCTCTTTTAACCCCCAAGTAATTAGACTTATTAACATAGACCCACAAAATATATAATTATAGCAGGAATAGTCCAAAACGCCCCTTTAAAACTTAACCAGAATTCCGACTTCAACTGGGATTACGGAACCAATGACGGCCCGTCGCGCCTGTGACGGCCCGTCGCGCCTGCGACGGTCCGTCATGCAGGTTCGTCAGAGACTCAATTTTCTTAAGGAGTCTGTGACGGCCCGTCACACCTACGACGGTCCGTCCTGCACTTTCGTCACGACGTTAAGAGAATCGTTCCCTGTACCAAATTCTCAAGAGTTGAAGTGTTTTGAAACAATGGATCACGACGGTTCGTCGTGCCTGTGACGGTCCGTCCTGCAGGTCCGTCACAGAGTTCAGAGAGTCGATCTCAGCACCCAAATTTCAGAATTTCTAAGTGTTTTGGGACGAGAACCCTCGACGGTCCGTCGTGCCCATGACGTTCCGTCCTGGGTTCCGTCGTCTCAGCCTATTTTTCCAGAAATGAAATCTACTGCTCAAAACGACTAAACAGGTCGTTACATTAGATACCAATTTACCCATCGTTCATCCCCGAACGATCACAAGAAGGAGAATAAGGGAGAAAAGGAGTACATGAATCTGTGAACAGGTGTGGATATCTTTCTCGCATATCAACCTCCTTCTCCCAAGGGGCTTCTTCAACGGGTCAATTCTTCCATTGAACTTTGATGGATGCAATCTCCCTTGATCTTAACTTAAGAATCTCTCTATCTAGAATGGCAACACGCTCCTCCTCATAAGACAAGTTCTCATCAAGCAAAACTGAATCCCAACGGATGATGTAGTTTCCATCCCCATGGTATCTTTTCAACATCGACACATGGAATACCGAATGCACTCCGGACAGCCCTGGAGGCAAGGCTAACTCATAAGCCACTTCTCCTACTCGCTTAAGTACTTCAAATGGACCAATATACCTTGGGCTAAGTTTACCTCGCTTACCAAAACGCATCACCCCTTTCATTGGCGAAACCTTCAACAAGACTTGTTCACCCTCCATAAACTCCAAGTCTCTAACCTTCCGATCTACATACTCCTTCTGTCTACTTTGCGCCGCTAGAAGCTTTTCTTGAATAGATTTCACTTTATCTAACGATTCCCTCAGAAGGTCAGTACCCCAAGGTCTAACCTCAAATGCATCAAACCACCCAATGGGATACCTACATCTTCTCCCATACAGTGCCTCAAATGGGGCCATATCAATGCTTGAGTGATAGCTATTGTTGTAGGAGAACTCTGCTAAGGGTAAGAAGTTATCCCAATGACCACCAAATTCTATCACACATGCACGAAGCATATCCTCCAACACTTGAATCGTTCTCTCAGACTGACTATCGGTCTGAGGATGGAACGCAGTACTAAGGTCCAACCTAGTACCTAATTCTGCATGCAATGTTTTCCAAAACATAGAAGTAAACTGTGTACCTCTATCTGATATAATGGAGAGTGGAACCCCATGCAATTGCACCACTTCCGAGATGTAAAGTTTGGCTAACTTCTCTGCATTGTAAGTCACCTTGACCGGAATGAAGTGAGCAGACTTAGTTAGCCTATCAACAATTACCCAAATAGAATCAAATTTTCCCAATGTCTTTGGAAGACCAACCACGAAATCCATTGCAATCCTTTCCCACTTCCATTCAGGAATGGGCATTCTCTGAAGTGTTCCTCCGGGCCTTTGGTGTTCATACTTTACTTGTTGACAATTTGGACATTTGGCAATAAAATCCACAATATCATGCTTCATTCTACTCCACCAAAAGTGTTGCTTTAGGTCACGGTACATCTTGGTTGCACCCGGATGTATCGAATACCTTGAACTATGAGCCTCTGTCAGAATAGTGTTGATCAAATCATCGACGCGGGGTACACATACCCTGAATCCTCAAAACACCTTCCTCATCGATTGTCACTTCTTTAGCCTCTCCTTGCAACACTTTATCTCGGATCCGGATTAAATAATACAGAAGCCATGCAATCACAAACCAGAAGATTACCTGTGATGACAGCATCAGATGCCTCCACTTCAGATCTCTGAGGGAAAGCGTAGCAATGGGCCCTCTCACCCGTCTGTTCGTTGCCTTTGCCATGTTGTGATGTAGTGGCTACAGGTTGCCCATCACCTCGGCCGTTCTGGTGGCCACCATTACCTCGGCCACCACGTCCTCCAGAATAACAGCCTCTACCATGACCACCTCTACCTCTAACATTTGGAGGTCTGTAACTCTGTTTTGGACAATATCTCTTAATATGTCCAATCTCCCCACATCCATAGCACTCTCTGGGTTCATGCATAGGTCTCTCAGAGAAGTGTTGACCGGTCGGAGGTGGACCCCCAACTATAGTCTGTAGTGAAGACTGAATGGGTCGAACTGCGTAACCTCCGGAATCCTGTCCTCTAGAGTAAGAACCATTAAACTCACCTCCCTTTCGAAACCTCTTTGATGTCGATGCCATGGTGAATTCATCTGGCTTCCCTCCTTCCACCTCTACCACAAAATCTACCACTTCTTGGAAGGATTTTGCCGTAGCCGCTACCTGTAAGGCTGAAATCCGCAACTCTGACCTCAACCCCTTCACAAAACGACGAATCCGCTCTTGTGGACTGAAACAAAGTTGGGTGGCATATCTGGATAGTGCACGGAACTTAGCCTCATATGCATTAACCGACATCCTACCTTGCTCTAGGCTCAAGAGCTCATCCCTTTTCCTATCCCTCAACGTCCGGGGGATATACTTCTCCATAAACAAGTTAGAGAATGAGGCCCAAGTCATAGGTGGTGCCTCTGTTGGTTGACACTCAATATGCGACCGCCACCACATTTTGGCGTTCCCTTGAAACTGATAAGTCAAAAACTCCACACCAAACCGTTCTACTATACCCATCTTGTGTAGTAGCTCGTGACAGTCAACCAGAAAATCATAAGCATCCTCCGATTCAGCACCCTTGAAGACCGAAGGTTTCAATTTCAAGAACTTACTGAAAAGTTCATGCTGATCATTTGTCGTTATAGGCCCAGTAGTCAGACGTGGAAATGTGCCTATGTCCAATGAGGCATCCATACGAGGAGCCATAGTGGCTGCATGTTGTACTTCTGAAACCGGAGGTGTTGGCGCAGAAAACACTGGAGGTGCCTGACCTTGATCAGACAACCCACTGGGATAGGCGAGAACCTGATTGATCATCTCTGGGGTAGGTTGGGGTGGCAATCCCTCATTCTGCACTTGTTCATTTTCCCCATCCTTCCCTTCTCTTATTACTTCCTCAGTCAGTGGAGGAGTCACTGCCCCAGTATCAGATGGGCTAGGTGCTCGTCCTCTTCCCCTAGAGGACGTCCTCCCACGACCTCTACCACGGCCTTTTTCCGCTGCTCTTCCTCGAGCTACAGCCCCAGTGGCTGGCTCAGACGCAACCTGTCCCACCGGTGCTGGTGTTGGTGTTGGCATAGTCATTGCTCTAGTTCTAACCATCTGCGAAAGAGAGTGAAGATGGTCAGATACCAATTTGTATCACCTAGATACCAATTGGATTCAAGTAGTAGCACGAAAGAAAGAAAGAAAGAATGGAATTTTCCTAAAGTTTTATAGCCTCTCAAAGAAAAGTAAAGGCTTCCCCCTACCGTTCCTTAAGACTCTACTAGACTCGTTCTTGTGTGATGAGACCAACGAACCTAATGCTCTGATACCAAGTTTGTCACGACCCAAATCTGGGCCGCGACTGGCACCCACACTTACCCTCCTATGTGAGCGAACCAACCAATCTAAACCTTAACATTTCAATATAATATAAACAGAAAGTAATGCGGAAGACTTAAACTCATAAATAAAATCAATAACTATTATTATCCCCAAAATCTGGAAGTCATCACCACAAGAACATCTACGATCAAATGCTAAACTAAGAGTATTCTAAAAGCTAAAAATACATAAGAAGCTAGTCCATGCCGGAAGTTCAAGGCATCAAGACTTGAAGAAGAAGATCCAGTCCAAGCTAGAAGCATTAGCTCACCCTGAATTTCCGGTGTAGTAAGACTGGCTTGAATTACTGTTGAGTCAAAGGCAACGGCACATTTGCTGCACTCCACAAATAAACAAGAAGAAAACATAAAAGTAGGGGTCAGTACAAAACACGGGTACTGAGTAGATATCATCGGCCAACTCAAAATAGAAAATAGTATATATCAGATAATATCATAAAATCAACTAATATCCTTAGCATGCAGCATTTACAATTACCATAGCCCTTGGTTACAATACCAAGCTCATCAATGAGGACTCACGTCTCCTCATCATACTCATTTGGGATTTAGGTTCATTAGATTGAATATATTAACATCTTTCAAGATTCTTTATCTTTATTCCCCTAGTGTCGGTATGTGACACTTCGATCCTCATATACTATCCTGGTACCGGAACGTGGCACCCGATCCATATTCTATCCTTGTGTTGGAACGTGACAACCGATCCGTATTCTATCCTGGTACCGGAACGTGGCACCCGGTCCATATTCTATCCTGGTTTCGGAACGTGACACTCCGATCCTCATATACTATCCTGGTACCGGAACGTGGCACCCGATCCATATTCTATACTGGTGTCGGAACGTGACACCCGATCCATATTCTATCCTAGTACCGGAACGTGGCACCCGATCCATATTCTATCCTGGTGTCGGAACGTGACACTCCGATCCTCATATACTATCCTGGTACCGGAACGTGGCCCCCGATCCCCTAATCTCACTACTTTCATTCATCAAGCCTTCTTTTATACCAAGGCATCATCATTAACAAAGTAGATTAGGGTTTCTTTTCAAGATTTGGGATTTAATAGCTTCATCATGCTTATTTATTCATAATTACATAATCACATCATTCATGCAAGCATACAATTAAGCATATAGAAGGTTCACAATACTACTAACACATATCATTCGCTATTAAGAGTTTACTACGAATAGCATGAAAACCATAACCTACCTCCACCGAAGATTCGTGATCAAGCAAGCAAATTTTCCCAAAGCTTTGTGTTTTTCCCCTTCTCGATCGTCTCAGCCTGTTTTTCCAGAAATAAAATCTGCTGCTCAAAACGACCAAACAGGTCGTTACAGAGACGACTATGAAGAAGATTTCAAATTCTTAATCATCCAAGTTGGGTAGGTCCTCACTTTCCTAGGGCAATGCCACTATCAAACTTATGAAGTTTTTCTATTTTTTTAAGAATCTTATGTTTCTTTTTTTTTATTTGAGTAGTAAAAATTTTACGACATATATGTGGTCTTGTTATATGTATTATGGGCTAGACCACAGTATGACACTCTTCTTAGACTATATAACATAGTATGAGACGACTACTTCATACTATGTTATATTCTATATATCTATGTGCAATAAAAGTAGAAGACTATATATATATATATATATATATTTATATGTATGTATGTATGTATATGTACACAAAGTATTTGTAGAGGTCTATGTAAACCTCAATGTGGAAATAATGAAAAGTTTTAAATTTCCGCTAACATTGATCTATGAATGTAATGATGTAAGCTACGAGGCTAGTCTTAGTCCTCAAAGAGGACGAACACCGGTTACGTCTAGGGAGAGCTACCCCCCATGTGATTGGTAGTTTTTTCCTCAACGAGATGTTACTTTCTCAAACCATCCCCTTTCTTCCTTTATGGATCCTTAGTCAAGTGCCTTTAAGTAATCATTTTATTCTTCTCTATGGATTGCTTGGAAATCTTATTTCTTTTTGGGCATTTATTCCGCGACATTTTTAAAAAAAATCTATTTTATTTTTCTTTTTATTATCTATTCTTTTTATAATATGGAAGGTTCCATTTCTCTACAATACCATTGGTTTGCGAGACTTTTCTTGATCTTCTTGACAGCTCCTTTCGCTTCTTACCACACCCCAGCATAGGCTTTAGGTCTAAGTTGCCTATTCAATTATGCACATCTCAAGAGGATTATACGTGATGGATAACGTAAGGTCTAGGTTTCATTAAGGTTTTTCCACAAAAGAGGTAAGACTCAAAAGATGTTCAAGAGAGTTTCACACGCTCGCAGGTTGGCCACAAAAGAGGTATATGTCAGAGTTGGCTTACACTCTTTAATTGTTGCCTAAGATCATCTCAAGAGGACACCTTTCTAAGTCTATTATACTAACGGGGAAAATTTTAGATTTATTAATGCAAGGTTCAAACTAAGTTCATCACACATGGCATCGACACTTATGTTAAACAAGACTACACACTTTCACTAGTGTTCAATGGTAATTTCAAAAGAATCAATTCTATAATTTTCTAATCACTACAAAATGCAAGCAGTTCACATATTATATATGTAACTTCTTTCGTCCTCGTTGTAGCCACACATTCATATTGTTTGGTCTTAGAGAACTTTACAAGCCATCGGTCTTGATCAAAACGAAGACTTCAAATTATAAAACAATAACCTTTTTCAACACAGGAGGTGGCAAAATTTTCAAACGTGAAATTTTTTGGAAGGTGCAATATTATTTTCAAATTAGGACACCAAAAGAGAGCCATAAGCTCAAACAATCCACAAAGAGCAGAATTTTAAAACAAAGCTTAAGACACACAAACCATTTCGAAACACAGATTTCAAAAAGCATTCAAGATGCACAAAACAAAGGTGACCCTCACCCCACCTCAACTAAAAAGAATTTGTCCTCAAATATAGATAAAGACAGTATACAAGAATTTTCACAGAGATAAACCAAAAGGTGAGACTGAAAAAGAGATTTAGTTTATGCATCTTCTTCATCCGTCGGGGTATGAGAGCCCAAGGTGTCTTCCTGAAATAAGAAAACTGCTCTTGAAGTGATACTACTATGAGTTTTACCACAATTTTCAGCTGCCCTAGCCTCAGCAACAATATTAGTTGCAATCATTTTGTCTATCTCATGACCTTCCTTGAAGGAACGTATAACATTAATGAACCCTTGTGCCCATGAGAGCATATTAGGGTCGATCGGAATTCTCCCGTTGGTCATGGCTTCCTTGGATTAATTCCTATGTCTTTCTAGCTCTGCTATATTTTTCTCATATCTAAGCTCTCGTGCTCTTATGTGCCTGGGTGGATCATTTATGCCTGCGACTTTTGGTCGAACCATTTTTGCAAAAACATCGATGACAAATTAGGCAACAATTTAAAAAGGGGGTAAGGGAGAATCTGACTGTAGAATCACTTTGCCTTGCTAATTTCTAACTTTTTGATTCTTTTAAGGTATTCATTTAAAAATATATATACAAACGATATAAGAGTACATACAATGGGCGAACAAATAATCTTACTGTGAGTAGTCGAGTGAATTTTGTAATTCAATCTACCCGCCAAAAATTATAAATCAACCAATACATTAAAAATTCAATGAAAGGCAAAACGGTGACGTTAAGAAGGATTGCCAAGTAGTTCGGCGAGCTACACTCAGCTCGCCAAACAACTCAGTGTGTCTATTTCCACTCCATTCTTTCAAGTTCGACCTTACAACCCCTGATAATGTGATTCAAACCTCTTTAACATCAATTTTAACAAAGACTCATAGCATTTCCACAATGCCAACACACATAAATTTAGCTCAAAGCACATACGAGAGAGATTTTTCCAACTATACAAGAAATATCGCTCCAACAAATATTGATATATAGATATATAATTGGTAGCTACGACATCAAATTCGTCACTAATTATCCGCTTCTAGTGAGAAAATTTACATTTTATGCTTAAATATATGAGACGCATGTTTTTAGTGACGAAACATAAAAATTCGTGGTAAAGTTTTGTTCACTAATGTTCCCCACCAAAAAACTAATTGGGGTCATTTGTTATGTAGTATTAGTCACGAATTTAATGTTATCAGTAACACATTATTTCTTCACTTGTAGTGCTTCTAATTCATGACAAATTATTTTTTGCCTTACCATTTATTAATTTTTGGACACAAAAAAGTTAGTCTAAAAAATATTTTGTTACAATATCGACAAATTAAAGTTCACCGTTACATATTGTAAGTTGTCGCTATAGAAGTTTAGATTGAATTGTGACATTTATTTTCGTCAGTAATAATATAAAAAACTTGTGACGATAAATTTTATTGTCTCTAATCAATCTGCAATTTAGTAAAGAAAAAAAATTGTTACAAAATATGTAAGGTGTTAAATAGGGACGATTTGTAGTGAATAATTTAACTATTTACTACGAAAAAATTCATCGCTAAATACAATTTTGGTTGCTACAATTTTTTATAATTACAAGTAACAACTTACAAAAGGAATAGTACTAGTGCTTTATAAGAAATAGACCGAGTCCATTCGTTAATTGTTGAGAAAATATTGAAACCAACAAATTGGGATGATTTTCTAAAAATAAAAGAAGCTTATTGCACCAATTTTCTTAAATTACGCAATTATAAAATGCATCATTCAAAAAATATCACTAAAGTTATAAGTATTTTAAGTGGGATAGGGTTTTACCACTAGATCGCTAATATTTGTTGATTTCACACTTTTAGTTTTTATTTGATACAGTTGCATTGATAAAAACGATAAAAAAATATTTTATCAAGTCTTTGTATTATTTTTTTTTTGTGTGTGTCTTTGATTTGTTATTGATAAACTGCATAGACTAAGTCTATCTATTTGCTTTTGTCTATGAATATGTACATATTTAATAGTAATTTCAAGTACGTACATAAAACAACTATACAAAGATAATATCGACTTACAAACTTAGACTTTTCAAAGTTGCGAAATATTTTATGAATTTCTATTATTTTTTTCTATCAGCGTGAAAATTGAAGTAAAAATTAAAAGAAATGAACCAACTAAGATTTCAAATATATTATGATGAAGTATTATAGTTATGGGTATCGATATTTTTTCAAAAAAATTGATTTATTGAATTGAACCGATTATTCAATTTATTTTCAAAATTATGTCTTTATATGAAAGGATTGGTCATATATTTTAAACTTTTACACTTATGCATGAATGAAGTGAAGTATGAACATGTGTTGTCTAAGGTGTCTAAAGTTTAATTTTATATAAATTTGTAATTGCGTAAAATAATTTTAAATTTATAAAAATAAATTAACAAAATGACAAAATCGTACTACATATATTTAAAGCATTTTTTAAAAATATACTGTTTAACTAAAATATAATCTACATTCGAATAAATTGTGGGTAGTAAATTTCATGCATTTATATATGAGTATAAATAATCATATAAAATATAAATTCAATAAATTTAAATTTAAAATAATTAAATAAAGTAA
Organism: Solanum lycopersicum; assembly: GCF_036512215.1. Lineage (NCBI taxonomy): Eukaryota > Viridiplantae > Streptophyta > Magnoliopsida > Solanales > Solanaceae > Solanum > Solanum lycopersicum. The sequence continues at coordinate 44,250,996 of NC_090806.1, read as the reverse complement.
AAAACAAAATTAAAATGAGATACAAGAAGGAGTTGGTCAGATGGTTCAAACTCTTCACTTCCATTGTTAAGGTTGTGAGTTCGATTCCCCAAGAAACGATAATGTACGAGCTCCTAGCCAAGTTAAAAGAATAGAGATGTGAGATATGTATATAATAGGAAAATAACCATTTTCAATTTATCCCTAGTAAAGAACAAAATCATTTTCTGTATATAAAACAATCATTAGTGATGAAACTAGATTTTCTTCAACTACCAAACATTTATAACTTTATCGACAATTGATTTCGTCATGGATTGAAGTAAACTAGTTAACAATGATATAATTTTGTCTGTAGCAATAATATTTTCAGTGACAAAGTATACTATTAACTAGAAAAAAAGCATTTTACGACAAATAAATTTGTCACAAATGTTTAAGTATTTAGGGATGATTTTTTTTTTGTAGTTAAAATAATACTTTTAGTGAAGAAGCACTAAATCTTCTTTGTATACTTTTAGAGACACAAATATAGTGATGAATGAGTGACGAATTAATTTTCGTCTAATAAGATTTTTCGTGAATAAATATGATTTACAAAAGACAAAATAATTTGTCCCTGATAATCAAATTTGTTGTAGTATTGAGTAATGATCGACAATATAAGTTGTCCCATCAACTCAGAGACTTATAAAATATTTTGCACTATCAATCATTATCTAAATGAGTACAAATTTCTATAAAAACAACTAAGTGTTCAATAACTAACCTTTGGTGCTGAATTAGATTGTAATGACATGCTAGGAAGCAATGTAATTCAAATCTGGGCACAATCCGACACTTAAAATACTTTGAAAATAAAAGATTTATGACTTCTAAAGTGAGTTTTTAAAAGGAACAAAGTGAAGGGAAAGGTTTTAAATAGGACTTCTAAGCATGGTGTTTGTGACCGTCCATCTTTTGCTCAGTCATCATATTAACTCATCTCACTTAATGACTCAGCGAAGCGCCGAGTATATATGTTACCGCCAACTATAATAGGATTCCTATTCTTCATCGTATCATGTTGGCGGTCTATATCGTGTTTGCCTAATAGATTGGAAATATGCTAATAACTCTCTTTTACGTCTAATATTACAGACTCAATCATTGAGAGGAATCAAATAAAAGAACTGGAGTGGATAACTACGACAATCTTGTGGAACTGCGCCGAAATGACATGTTCTTGTCACCTTGCAACTTTCCATTTTCTTTCTTTCATTAGCTTGAACAAGTAACACACTATTATTTTATCAATACAATAGAAATTAATTAAAGGGTTTTGAGTTTCCTCCCAAATAGTGCCTTAGTTAACGTCATTGCATGATATAAATCAATGTTTACCTTTCATCCTCGGAGTTACCCATGGTGTAGTTGGGTTAATCCTTGGCGAATGGTAGGTATTGACCTATCATTAAGTGGTTTATTTGTGCATCTTGTAGCTGAATTGTCATGGAGTTTGCGGTGGTTGTCTCATTAAGAATCTCAATTTTGTCTTTCATGTCATTCAATTTATTATCTTGCTATTTGAGTTTCTTTTAAATGGATCAAAGGGGATCATTACTCAATCCAACCCCTTGACCCTTTCCTTTGGTCCATTCTCGAAGGGCGAAATTTTGGTCCTTTTCTATTTCTTGTTCTTCCAACCCCTCTACTTGGTTGGACAACACTTCTACCTGTGTCACTAGTGTATCTCAATCGTATTTCTTTTGAGATTTTTCGGTTGTTACAACCATGATGTCAAGAAGTGTTGCAACAACTTGATAGGGTTTACTCATGATTCGGCCTTCGAAATGGTGTTCAACTGTTCTTCTATTCTTGGGCTCTAGACCATTGTAGATGCAATCCAACAGTGTACTTACTATCTGGCATTCCATGTGATGTTCATGTTTCCATGATTTCTTTGAACCTCAGTCACAATTCTATAATTATCTCTTCCCCCTCTTGTTTAAATGTAAGAAGATTATCCTTGAAGTTTAATAACTTCACAGAGGGTGATCTTTGTGATATCCAAAATTGTCAACCATTGTTGTTTCCCAGTTGTAGAAATCAAATAAGCAAAGAAAAACTTAAGGTAAGTAAACCCACATTACAAAGAACTATAAATTTTAAATAACTACATTTTCACGTGTCACCACTTCCTGGTAGTGGCGCCATTTTGATTGTTTGCTTGATTTATAACTCGTGATTAATGACACTAGCCTACAGTCTGAGTGTCTACGGATCAAAGTTAGTTTAGTAACTCAACCAAGGGTCAGGGTCCTGCCTTAAGGGAGTAGTAATGAAAGTAGTAGCGATTTAGAATTTCGTTCTAAATAATTATTGTTTAAGACATTTTCAAGTGTTACAAAAAAAACATTAATTTTTGACACTAGAGCGTCAAATATCAAAAGGTTTTTTTTTCTCACGTAGTAAAATACCAAAATTAAAGGGAAATCAAATATGGGGTAAATTTTTTGGGGCGCGATCATCATATGTGAAGATAAAATTGGTGGGTACATGCTTTCGATAGATAATTAACCAAAACAATTGTGACTAGGTTATGATTTAGGTAAAAGTAACTTCTTGTTCGGAAAACTACCTATATCAAATGGGTTCCTCTGGGACACCCATTCATCTAAACTATCCAGCCTATGCCTTATCCACACTCGCTCTTTCAACGAGAGTGCAAGGATATAGGACTATGGCTCACCCTCTAGGGCTGAACCTCATATTGACCCACTCCTTAAGAGATCAGTCTAGTGGTCTTAGTTTCACGACGTCTCCCTCTCACAAGCTTAAACACATGGGTGGCTTTGTATTTGCAACTACAAACCAATTATATTAAACCACAATGACTAAGTGAAATCACTATTAAAAGGCAATCTAAGTTACAAGCAAGTAAGACCTAACAAATTAATCAACCCATATTTGATAAATCACACCCCAAGAATGTGGTTTTTTAGCCTCATATCATGTAATAATAAAAAGACTTAAAATGATAAGTGGAATAAGGTGTACAAAATATTAAACCTTAAAAGTAGCAGAGGAAGCTAAGAGAAGAAGACCAACTTCCAAAATTGGAAGAAGAGCATATATCTTCAAGCTTGCACAACAACTCGCTCCAAACACGAGAGAACACTTCAAAACAATGTTGTTAAGTGTAATGTTACTCTCTTTAAATTTATATATGTAAATAATAAAAGATTTCAATCTTTATCGACTTCTGAATTGTGCGATTCCTTTCGTTGCAGTTAGTCGTGATTCACCGAGTGATAGCGAATCTCTCTTCGTTCAGTTCATCACGTCTTACATGTTGCCCTCCTTGTCCTTGTAATCTATATTGATGGGTGGAAATCTTCTGCTTTGCGGAAATGATCAGCGAAGCACCGACTTCTCCCTTTCATCGCCTTCTGATACACTTCCTTCAGGTCTCACTTGTTGTAATTGATACGCTCAAACTTACTTCTCAAATAAGAAATAAAGCGGTCGTATCAAGTAAAGAACCCAACTAATGAGGTTGGGATCGTTCCCATGAGGAAAATAGTTCAGACTTAACTTTAATATATTATTACTATTATTTAGTCAATTATTTCCTTAGAAAACAAAAGACAATAAAAGGGGGATTTTTATTTCTAAATTAATGAAAAGGCTAACTAAATTAAAGACAATAAAAGGGGGATTTTTATTTCTAAATCCTTGGTCTGGAAACTAGAAAACTTCACTCCGCACCTTGGTCCGGCTACGTGTGTTGTTATACTAACCCTTATGTTTACCTCATATTAAGCATTGTATTCAATATTTGACTAAGTTATTACCTCGTACCAATCAACACTAGCCTATTCGATAGTATACACTAAATCTATGTTGATAATTCTTTTCCTACTATCTACCTCCTTGATTTGGCAAGCAGCATTAAGGCGAGTTCTAACATTGGTCATCAGTTAAAAAGACTTCTAAACTAAAGTATAATTAATACATGCAAAACACTAATCTAGAAATGTTATTTTAATTAGATTTTACCTCATTACTCACTCATGGTTTCCACAACCCTAGTTATGGAGTTTAGTTACCCATAGTCATAATCACAATATTCATATATTGAATATAAGAATTCATGCACTTACTTTAATGAGAAAGAATAAAATCCAGAAATTCACTTGATTATTCAACAAAATCACCAACAATCTATTCCAGAAAAAGTGTAACAATCAAAAAGTCTAATATCAAAGAGTCTACTAACAAAGAGTCTAACCAACAAAGGGTCTAACCCCCAAAATGAGGTTTTTCAAACTATTTATAATAAAAACAAAACCTAATAAAATAAGGATTGTAATTACTGAAAATCTGTCAAAATGTTAGGTCAATGGACCTCGTGACGGACCGTCGTAGTCACGACGGGCCTTCATGGCCTCCATCGCCCCATACTTCACAAATTCTTATGTTGCTTTCTTCATTACCCTTAACGGCAATTATGACGTACCGTTCTAAGCATGACAGTCCATCGAGGGTCTCCGTTCCATAATACTTAAACTTCTTGGAAATTGAGTACGTGGACTACTCTCTGATCACTGCAACGAACCAGCAGGACGGACCATTATGGCTATGACGGTCCGTCATGGACTTTCGTAATCCCACACTTGGTCAGCCTTCCCCAACTTCCTTCAGCAGCTACTCTACTATGCCACCTACAGACCGTCACAAGCTCCGTATGTGGTAACTTTTCTGCATTTTTTTCTACAAATAAGGAGAAACTTACATAAAAATCAATACAAAAAGGCTTTTGGACACACACTAAACTTAAGGAAAAAGCATTAAAATACCATGAAACCACGGTATATCAACACCCTCAACTTAAATTCGTTGTTTGTCCTCAAGCGACGCACTATGACTCACTACAAAATCTTTGTACAATAGTATCCGTATTTTAGCTTTCGCAATCATTTGTCTATTTGTCCCGATCAATCTCATCATGTTTATGCATGTTACACTATTAGTCTTGAATTATGTGGAATGACACCATGACACAGACTCACCACGCACTGACACCTATCCTCTTCAATTTCTCATCGAGGTGCTACTATTTCTTTTATTGCAACTAGTGTCCTCACTTCAAAACAACATCCGCATTTTTCACACAATAATTTCAGTTTGAGTATAAGGATTACTTTTCAACACTCACTCTTAGAACAAATTCACAACTCATTCATACATATTGCCATAAGCTTGCCCTTATTTCCACTGTTTTAAGTTCGCCATACAACTCTTAGGATCACGATAGGACTTTCTTAGCTTGTAACATAGGCTCAGGGTCAGGTAGGGTATATTTAGGTTTACTTTAGTGACTTTTTTCCCTCCTTGACATATCGGCTAAACATACAACTTTTTATTGTTTTATTTCGCCCAATTTCTCATATTCTTTCACCTTGTTATTTTGCCTTCTTTCTTCATTTGTGTAAGTGACTCTTTTTATTTTCTTGCTTGTATTTATTTTTTTTTATTTCACTTTTCTTTCAACTGGTGCTTGAGTAACTTTACTTTTGTTCTTTCTCTCTCTTTGTTCTTTCAACCCCACTTTCCAGATCATTCCTCATAATAGCCACCCTCAACTCATGGCTTTGCCATGAGTCAAAGTACACAATACATAAAATTGGGTCAGGGCAACGTAAAGGTTGTTTACTGCATTAGCCACCCTCAACTTATGCTTTTGGCATAAGCTGAGGTGCACATGTCCAAGGAGGGACCAGGGCCAACACATTATTCCCAGAAAAGATCAGTTGGGTGAAAAAGAAAGGTACATTTTAAGCTGAAATCATTTGGATCAAAAAGGGATTAATTTCATTCGGGTTTTTTTTAGGCTAAAAATTGACTATATTGAACAACGGCCTATGATTCTTCCCTAATTGTCTATTACAGCTTACATTAGCAGGACTAACCAGGCAAGTTCTAGCTCAATAGAAATAGTGGACTATTCAAATTTTCCTCACACGCACTTGACATCTCATTACTCTACTAGATTATCAGACACCTAGTTCGAGTCTTAAACTTAGGGTCATGTTGTGGTGTATCTCTATGTCATGCTAAGAACCACACATTTATCAATTATTGTGTCTAGCCATGCATCATTTTCATTACATCATAATATGATTTTTGTTTTAGCCATCATGCTTTAGAGTTATACTATGCACACAATATATAGACATGTTAGTTCAACAATAATAATAATCAGTCTCTTGGGGTAAAAGAATGCAGGCAAGAAAACCCAAAAGAGGATCGTGAATTGGGAAACTCAGACTTCACCCTAGCACTCAATTTCCATTTACCCCACCCCCAACAAAAAGATATGAAATTATCCCCAATGCATTAAAAAACTGAAGTACGAGAGTGGTAGGTGATGCAAACCTGGGGCGTAAAGAACCGACGATCAGCAAGTTGGTGGGTCCGGTTCCTCGGAATCCACTACCTATGTAGTCTGGACACCCTCAATGGTGTCCTCATATGCAACAGCACTATCAGTAGTTCCTCCTGCGATCTCCACATCTCTGGAGCTAGATGCCCCAGCAGCTGACTCTACAGACCTGATCCGACGTGCCTCCTCATCCACAAGTGAGGCTCTCCTTGCACCCTCCATCTCACAGCGCTCCTTCTTCCGTGCTCTACTCACCCTCCTCTTGACCCTTGTGCCTCTCGGCATGCTCTTGAGGGGGAGGTGGTGGAATCTCAAAAGTGGCGAATAAGGCAGCCATCATTGTGTCCTCAGCAGGATCTGCAAAAGGGGCCTCAGACTCAGGCATCATAGCCTCTAGGATCATATCAATATCCGCTTGCAGACTCTCAACCGAAGCCTGAAGGGTCGACACGTCCACCTGAGGGGCTGGCCGGTCTAGGACCTACAACTCAAAAGCGTCCAAGCATTGATTCACCTCAACGATCTTCTGCTCTGTGTGCTGGACCACTTTACGCTCCAAGCGCTCCTCCACCTCAGCAATAGACCTCTGCATCCAAGGCTGGATATGATGCAGAAGTGTGGCCATCTGAGCCTCTAGTTTCTGGACCCTAGCAAGCGGGACTAGAGCGGGGAAGGGGGCTGAGAGAGAAGAGCTAGGGGTTGTCTACTACCCGAGATAGACTCGATCAGGGTAGTGTTAGGGGTTTCGGAAGCAGCCTGTGTAGACGTTCGAGCATGTGCTACCGTATCAGCCAGATTTTCACCAAGTGGAGGCAACTATGGACGGGGCCCTCTGCATGGAGCCAACTCATTGACCTCATCCCTGATGAGGGCGATATCAACAGTGTCTAGTGGAGTCTTGAGTTGATCAATGTGCCAGATGGGCACACCTTCGGACCTGTATAGCGAAAATATCATGCACGGAAAATGGTATGTAGTTGTGACCTTGAAAGCCCTCTCGTGCATGACTGCATGTAGAAGCAAAGCGAAGTCCACTTCAAACCTGGCTATCATCGCCGCCATCAGAACTGCGCGATCCTATGTGACTATATTATCAGCAGCTGTGGGGGAAAGGCATGGGCGGATAACCAACCATGAGAACATAGCCGTAAAGGTCAAGTTAGACTTCTCGAGGGCTCCCTTAGACTCCATTACCCAGTTGGCACCCTCTCCAACAATAGACAAGTGCAGTTCCATCCACCTCTTGGTGGTCTCTCTCAGCGTTGGCTCACACAAGAATTGGCCATCTTTTACAATTTGCCACTGGTAGTCGAACTCGGCGGTGAGAGGGGTCCTATTGGCATCAACATCCTCATCATACAGATACGGGTGGATGGTGGGCAGGGAGATGTCGACTTGTATGCCGCGTACTCGGACGTGCTCAAGTGGGGCCTGTTTGGCATGGGCAGCCCGCTTATTTATCTGTGATCGAAGAGTAGCCACGTAAGAGGCGTAAAATTCTCGGACCAACTCCTCACTATAGAGGCCTAATGAACGAGTCATTCAGTCTAGCCGGTGTCTGGTGAAGAGATTGTGGATCTCTGGCATGGTGGGAAGACTTCCCGTAAGGACCCGCCTCTCCAGTGTAAGGGTCTATGTCATGACGCCTTTATCATTTAGAAACTTGGCATCTGAATACACTTGGTATTGCCCGTCGACACACCACCAGTTTGGTTGGTCGGTAATCAAGGTGAGAGCACCATTCGTTGAGCCTGGAGTAGAATCAAGAATGTCACTCTCATCAGACGAGGCAGACTGTGCAGCTGTGGCAGGTGCAGGGACTTCTGCGGACCCGGAGGATTCCTCCTACCACAGAACTCCTAAGGAACCAGACTCTCCTTCTTCATGTGTAGCTGACCCAGAAGGTGTGTCAGTCAGTGTGCGCTCCTCATCAGACTAGGAGGCATTGACTATGCCGAAAACCATCTTTTTGGGCATAACTCTTGTTGCACGTGCAGCTCGTGATGGAGTAGCAGTGCCTGGGGGCACGTACTCGGGATCATGCTCATAATCAGAGCCTATAACCAGTCGGGCAAACGAGGCGACAAACTTTGACCGCCCATGTGCGTAAACTCGATCTTGTTTTGGTGCCATTAGAGATAGTACTTGTAAAGAATTATATTAGTACTAGAAGGAGAAAAAATGACAAGCAAAAACGACACAAAATAAATATAAGAGCAAAGTTGTAATGACTTCTCCGTAGTAACAGTGAAACACGACGGGTGAGGTGACAGCTTGTCGTGAGTGTGACGGACCGTCATGGGGTCCATCATGTCTTACTTCAACTATGTTTATGTGGAGACCCCTGAAGTAAAGTCTCTGACAATTATGATGGATAAGAAGGACGGACCGTCGTGACAATGACGGTTCGTCATCGATGTCCGTCGTGGGGCACTTAGAAAAATTATAGAGACTCTTAGGAGAGGGGTCTCTGACCGTCATGATAGTTGTGCATGACTGACCGTCGAGGGTATGACGGTCCATCGTAGATGTCTGTCAGAGGACACTTGGAAAAAGTTGGAGACCCTTAGGACAAGGGTCTCTGACAACCATGACGGTTGTGCAGAATGAAACATCGTGGGTATGACGGTACGTCGCATGTGTCTGTCAGAGAACACTTAAAAAAAGTCGGAGACCCTTAGGACAAGGGTCTCATACAAGCATTACGGTTGTGCAGGATGGAGCATCGTGGGAACAACGGTCTGCCTCATGTGTCCGTTGGTTGACACTTATGTAAAGTTGGAAACCCTTAAGAAAAGGGTCTCTGACAACAATGACGGTTGTGCAGGACAAACCGTCGTGGGTATGACGGTCCGTCTCATGTGTCCATCAGAGGACACTTAGAAAAAGTTTGAGACCCTTAGGCTAAGGGCTCCGACAACAATGACGGTTGTGCAGGATGGACCATCGTGGGAACAGCGGTCTGTCGCATGTGTCCGTTGGTGGACACTTAGATAAAACTAATAGTGGGGTGTTGGAAAAGACCCTATGACGGTACGCCATGGGTACGATAATCCGCCATCGGGGTCTTGTTATGTCATTCATTGACAGAACTGAGGATGTCACATTCATCCCCTGTGACTCAAATAGAATACTTAGTGTTCACCTACAGGTTTCTAACACAAATACCAAGCAAACTAGCAATGCTAAAGCACCTATTTCTCCAGTTTTAACAAGACAATTCGAGGATTCTCAACCTAGGTCAGACAAAATTGGATCAAACAATGAATACCCACCAAAAAGAAATAGGCTAATACTAATTTAAAAACAAAAATGCAATGTAAATGGGTAGAGATCAGAGACACATACGTGAGAAGTGGAAAAAACAAGTAAATAAGGCACTTGATTATCAAGAGCAGAACCACAGTAGCAAACTCTAACCAGTAGAAAGGAGATATCCAGAATCGGGGATTTGGGGAAGTGATCAGTTGTAAGAGAAGAGAAGTAGGAAGTTGGAAGTTTGAAAGGGAGGGAAATAGGAGAAAGAGGGAAGGAAATGGGTGAAATGAAGGGGTGGGGATTTTTAAATGTTGGGTATGCTGGTTAATGACGCAACGAGTCCCCGACGATGGTCCGTCGCAGTTGCGACGGTCCGTCATGGGTTCCTTTGTGTGTGCCTTAATTTTAAAAGTTAATTAAAGACATACCTGGCACGACGGATTCATGCAATGGTCCGTCAAATGCGTGACGGTCCGTCGATGTATCCGTCAATGACTGTTGCAAAGTGGTTTTTTGCAGAATTTCCTGGTGATGTGCGTGCAAATTTAAAACCCATTAGTAGAAAATGCTACCATTACTAGAACGAAAACTATAAGTGTTGGGTTGCCTCCCAGCCAGTGCCTGATTTAACGTCACGGCACGACTAAAGACAATTGATTACTCAGACTTCATCAAGATGGTATGCCTCGATCACTTCATTCTCTTATTAAGCATGCCCGAAATAGATTTTTATTCGTTGTCCATTCACCTTAAACCGCACACCCTCCTTGTTTTCCAACTCAACTACTCCATGAGGGAATAGTTGGGTAACCAAGTAAGGGCCAATCCATTTGGACTTGAGCTTTCCTGGAAACAAGCGCGACCTAGAATTATATAAAAGTAACAAATCCCCAACCATAAACTCTCGTTTTTCAATTTTTAGGTCATGGTACTTCTTCATCTTTTCTTTGTACGATATAGCAGATACTGATTGGATCTCACCACTCTAGCTCATGGACCTACAAATGTTGAAGGTCGCTTCTTCATTGTTCAACCAAAATTTCATCTGCCCCTTTTCCATATCAACTAAGGCTCTACCCGTAGCGAGAATGGCCTCCCAAGAATAATAGGCACTTCAAAATCGACTTCATAATCAAGAATAACAAAATCTACCAGAAATATGAACGACTCCACTTTTACTAGTACATCGTGGAGTATCCCTATAGGCCTTTTTACTTTTCGATCGGCCATCAGTGGCCGCATCGCGGTGGGTCTTGGATCACCCAAACCCAATTTTTTGTAAATCAAGAAGGGCATGAGATTTATGCTTGCCCCTAGATCACATAATGCTTTCGCAAAATGTAATGACCAGACTGTACAAGGAATAGTGAACGCACCTGTATCTTCTTTCTTTTGTACTAGAGATCTTGTAGCGATTGCACTACAATGCTGCATTATATCATCACCTCAAAAGTGACCGATCTTTTCTTTGTAACCAGATCTTTCATAAATTTTGCATAACCGGGCATTTGTTCTAGAGATTTTACCAAAGGGAAATTGATGGAAAGCTGCTTCAACATTGTTATAAAACGCCAATATTTACCATCCTCGGTCTTTTTCACTAATCTTTGAGGAAAGGGGGGTGGTCTAGGCATGAAAGTTACCTTTGTATTCACTTCAGCATCTTTTCCAGTGTTATCTTCTACTTCACCATATAACCTCTACCACTTTATCATTATCTTTTATCACTTTTTCCTCATTTGACGGCATAGGTGGGTCAATGGTTTGCTTACCACCCGAGTAGTGATTGTCATAGAAAGTACATCATTTTTCGGATTTTGGATAGTGTTGCTAGGAAGAGTGTCTGGTTGCTGTGTGTTCACGTCACAAATAATTGGGCCATTTGCAACTCAAGCTGCTTAATCGATATTGCATGTGTATCGACTTTCTGCCCAATACCCGCTAAATCACTCCTTAACTCTTTAATTTGCTCATCACTAGCATTGAACCTCCTCATCATTTTGTGCAACATATCCTCAACTCGTGTCATACTATCTGCACCATCCCTAGGAGTAACTTTACTATTTTGAGAAGGGACATAGGGCCCATTCCTATACTTTCTGTTACCATAGTTACCCTTTGTTGAAGTTGTTGTCGCGGTTGTAGTTTCCATCTCGAACATAATGACCCTCACGGTTATAGTTACCATTGATCCAACCTTGGTTTCCTTGACCTTGGTGCCAATTCTCCTGATTTGAGCCTTGGGCACTAGGTCGGAAACCCCCGTCTACTCATTTACCGCATAGGAATTCTCCACATAATAGCATTCATCATTTGGTGGTGGTGGTTTAGACAAGTAGTTAACTGCATTTATCTTTTCGGCACCCCAGTGACATGTTTTAATACCAACCTAAGCTCAGTTCTCATCTGAGCCATCTCTTCACGGATCTCATCTATGGCTGGGCTGTGAGTGGATCGCACTGCGAAGGTATTTCTCCCAGTATCTGACTTTCTAGTACTCCAAGCTTTATTATTCCGGAAGATTTTCTCTAACTTTTCGGCAATCTTGGCATAAGGACACTCCCTATAAGAACCACCCACTATAGTATCCAATACCGCTTTATTATTATCATCATGTCCCCGATAGAAGTATTCTTTCAGTGACTCATCATCTATGCGGTTATTGGGGACACTTCTCAAAAATGAAGTGAATCTATCCCAAGAACTACTAACTGACTCTCCTGGTAGTGCCACAAAGTTGTTCACTCTGTCTTTGTGATTTAGTTTCTTCGAGATCGGTAGTAACGTGCTAAGAAAACATCCCTTAGTTGGTTCCAAGTGAAAATTGAGTTATAAGGGAGCTCAGTGAACCAAGCAGCCTCTTTCCTGTAACTGAGAGAGGAAATACTCTTAGCCCTATTACATCAAAATCCAAATCAGGCTTCCCTACGCAACTTTACACACTGCCCTTACCTTAACTATGTGGGCATGGGGGTTCTCAGAAGGTAGCCCTGAAAACAAACCTTTAGCAGTGAGCATTTGCATCAGACTACTAGCTACCACAAAGGTGTGGCCTTGTGGTAGAGGGGGCAAGACAAGTGGCCCATCAGAGTCTGCAATATTAACATAGCCTCTGTAGTGTTATTGAGGACGTGGAGCGGGATTTTGTCCCCTTTGTTGATTTTCACCCGGAGCATTGGGTAATAACTGACCATGAACATCAACTAGGGATGGGATATTCTGGATTGGATCATCATCGTTAATACCCAAGTTTAGATTAATATTGCGTAGTGTACGCTCTAATTCGTGATCGTAGGGAAACAAGGGTTCTCTTCCTCTCCGTGTATTTGGCATACAAGGAAGATAGTTCTGCAAGGATCAAAAACATAAAAAAATAAAACAGAGAAAATATCGACTAAACTTTAGTAATAAGTTTAAGTTAATCTAAAAGCAACTTTCCCCGGCAGCGGCGCCAAAATTTGTTACACTCAAACTTACTTCTCAAATAAGAAGTAAAGCGGTCGTATCAAGTAAAGAACCCAACTAACGAGGGTGGGATTGTTCCACGAGGAAAATAGTTCAGACTTAACTTTAATATTATTACTATTATTTAGTCAATATTTCCTTAGAAAACAAAAGAAAATAAAAGGTGGGTCACCCATGGTTCCCACAACCCTAGTTATGGAGTTTAGTTACCCATAGTCATAATCACAATATTCATATATTTAATATATGAATTCATGCACCTACTTTAATGAGAAAGAATAAAATCCAGAAATTCACTGGATTAATCAACAAAATCACCAACAATCAATTCAAGAAAAATTGTAACTATCAAAGAGTCTACTAACAAAGAGTCTAACCAACAAAGATTCTAACCCCAAAAACGAGGTTTTTTGAACTATTTATAATAAAAACAAAACCTAATAATATAAGGATTCTAATTACTAAAAATCTGTCAAAACACGGCTGGGTTGATGGACCTCGTGACGGACCATCATGGTCACAACGGGCCGTCATGGCCTCTGTCGTCCCATACTTCACAACTTCTTATGCTGCTTTCTTCATTACCCTCATCGGCAGGTATGACGGACCGTTCCAAGCACGACGGTCCGTCGAGGGTCTCTGTTCCATAATACTTAAACTTCTTGTAAATTTGGTACTTAGACTACTCTCTGATCATTGCAATGAACCAGCAGGACGGACCGTTGTGGCAATGACGGTCCGTCATGGACTTCTGTAATCCCACACTTGGTCAGACTTCTCCATCTTCCTTCAGCAGCTTCTCTACGATTCCACCTATGGACCGTCACAAGCTCCGTAGGTGGTAACTTTTTTGCATTCTTGCTCAAAAACTTCCGCGTTCATCTTTGGACAGATTTCTAGCAAATAAAGAGAAACTTACATAAAAATCAATACAAAAAGGATTTTGGACACACACTAAACTTAAGGAAAGAGCATTAAAAATACCATGAAACCACGGTATATCAGTAACAGAAAGAAATATTTTGCCATAAGATGGATCTCCAAGTGTGCTTAGTGGTGCACACTTTTTTATCTTAATCTCTTTTTCTCCATATTGAACCTAAGTACCCATTCTCCTACTAAATCTTCAGATACTTGAAACTTAGGAGCGTTTATCACATATCGAGATGAAATACACAATCGAGGATATTATTTACATCTAATTATGGCCCTGTATGAGTCCAACTTGAGGACTCATCAATATACCATCACCCTTGAGATATCCATGTCACCTATCAACATTGAATCCCTTACCTCTTTATATGACAGACAGGACAACCAACAACAAACATATTGCTTCAACTCCTCTTATTTGCAACCATCTCCTAGCATAATGGGATAGTTGAGAGAACTTCAACCCATACTCATGAACACTCACCGAATGATACTTAAGGGTAAGAAATTGTAGTACCTTAAGCTCTTACAATTCCCAGGGGGGAAAATGCCCCAAGAAGGCCTCCTCGAAAAAACCTAACTCGCAGGTGGTGCATCCTCATCTCTACCCTTTTTCCACTAATTGAACCAAGACCTAGAAACATTGTTCAAGTGATATGAAGCTAGTTCAATCCTATCTATATTAGCAACATTCATAACCTCAAATATCTTCTTTAGTTCCTTAATGAAATTCTCTAGATCCTTTATAATACTCGAGTCTACGAAACATTGAGCATTCATCCTTAAGAACTCGTGGATCCTTGAAGTTTAAACTACTTCATGTTGGTCCCCTCTCTATTGCCTAGCCTTGTTGGTCACAACTTGTCTTAACATCCGGATAGCCTTATATAATTCAACATTGGTAACTTCCCCTTGAGATTGCACTTTAGGTGCATTTGGTAACTCTTGTTTCTTAACGTTACGACTAGCAGGGTGACCTATAAGTGCTCTTCATGGATACATGGTTATCTGAAACACACACAAGCATGACTTAGAAGGAAATTTTTTAGATATCTAACTCTACTTAAGAAATGAGTGTGATGAAGTAAGAGAATTTCCTAAGCATTTCAACCTCCTAATTATATATGTGGCGCGTTTGACACCAATAACTAGGACGCTACGAAAATGGATTCATAGACTCCCTAGACTCTTGAACTCTATGTTGTGCCCAAACCTACACCCTTGGGGGAGTGACACCCAAGAACCATCGTTGGCCCCAAGCGAGCCCCTTACCTGACTTACTTAACGGAAGACTTAAACTTCAAAAAATAACATCAAATGAAGAACTTATGAAAAATCTTAGAATATCTTTAAATAAAACATGTCAAACTAACAAAAATGGATACTCAATTCTCATAAAAAACATCTGAAATACAAGGATAAAAGACTAATAACTAAATGTATGACTATTTATGGACCCTCTATAACAATTGAGATGAATGTTTGGACAAACCCCACAACATATCAATTACTTGAAATAAAACCAAAAGAAATAAAAGGAATCATCCGGAATGCAAAAAGTCTCACCAACAAAATCGTAATTGCTCATTGGATTAACGATGCGCTGGATGTTGGTCATAGTTATTTGCATCTGCATCATAAGACAATGCAGACCAGCTAGTGTAAGCACATTGAATGTATGAGTATACGAGTTAGAATTATAAACACAACATATGCTTTAAAGGAAATGAATAACTTACCTAGCTCAACAGAACTCAACATAACTAAACTCATTTCAATGTAGAGCAATTTAAAACAAATGCAATTTATAGAAAAATTGTTAAGACATGATGTCAACATGTATGAAAAGATACAATATAACTCTGAGATGTATGTAAAATGCAATAAAATATTTGTATAAAAAAAATTACTTATGTGGAGTTTCTCTAACCGACAACCATCACTTAATTAAGAGCTATAGTAATGATACAACATTTTACCTCACGCTGTCCTATACCTTTCCATGAGTATAAAACCTGAACTACTAAGTGGATCTACTAGTTTATGCTAAAAACACTAAAGGAATCATCTAAAAATCATTACCTTTTCTAACCATGGGTGGACGCATGGTTTATGGGGTCTCAGAGTTTTCTGAACTCTCGCTCATATATGTTGAAACACCCCGAGAATCATATGACCTAATCTAGATCCCTACATGAGGTATATAACTTAGTAATATAAAGGTGAAATTTAGTATAAATGGTTCCTAAAATTAGAAAACAATAGTTAAAGGTGAAACGTATGGTTATGACTCTCCTAAGAGCACTCGAAGAGTCCTAGATGAGGACCCCAAAAAAGTTCCTTAGGCTGCCTTGACAGGATGGTCTGCAGATTTTTGGGGTGACTTACGATGGCCACTTACGGTCAGTAAGTGGGATGACGCCCCATAGGTGTACTCCATACGTCCATACTCAGTTTTATTTAGGATCCTTCAGTTTTAGAGGCTCGGTTACAAATGATGGAGTCCACCTACTGCCACTAAATGGACCTACGGTCCATAGGTCCCCTTTTCATAGGTCTGCCCATTTTTCTAGTTTTTAGTTTAGGTTAGGAGTTAGGGGTGGCGATTAGTTATTGTTTAGGGGTTAATGTCAGTATGTTAATAGGTTATTTATCAACCTATATAATCCTAAATAAACCCTAAAATAACCAATATAAATAACTCATCTAAAGACCGCAAAACGCTCTACAAATATTTTGTCTCTAGAAGAAGAAGAAAAAGAAGAAGAAGAAGAAGAAGAAGATAGACCAAATTCACCAAGGTTTCAAGCTTAGTTTAAGGGTGTGATTGAAGGTATGTGAATATCTTTCATCCATGGATTCTTCAATCCATGGATCCCCCACAGTTTCCCTCAATTGTGAATCCAAAATATCCCAATCTATCTAGGGCTGTGATTAAATTGTGGACAAAGCTTGATTGTGATTTCATAGTAGTGGAAAACATTAAATTATATTTATATTGTGATTATATTATGTTTCATGTGAATTCCTTTATGAATCCCAATTTAGATTGATGAAGGTGCTCATTGTGGGTTTAGGCCGTTAGAGGCAAGGTTGAAGGTTATAAACTGATCCTCTAAATTCAATTGTGTTGAGTAGAAATTCATCAAAGTTAGGGTCATGTAAATATGATTTGAACTAAACCTTATTGATTATGATTGATATATAAGTTATTATGTTTGAATTGATCCTTAAAGATGAATTATGGCTAGATCTACCTTGTAATGAAGAATGTGATGAGAATTACATAAGAAGAAGCCTATTACTTGAAAGTCTTGTATTATACATATGAATGAGGATTAAATGAAGTAAAGATTGTGATCTTAGGTTGTTGTTGTCTTTGGATTTAAGATTTTAAATGAATGAAAGGGATAGAATCACTTGAGCATGGATAGATTGTCAAGGACATCCTTTCATGAGAGGAAAGTTCTAAGAAAGTCTTAACAAGTAAACCTTGGAGTGTATGCTTGTCTCCAAGTGGCTATGCCAATGAGAAGGAGTGTCACACAAGAGAGGGTCCGGACTCCAAGAAGAGAGGAGATCCACACCTAGTAGATGTGAGGATTAAACATGTTTGACACTTGGGTGAATGAACCCACTGCTATGAGAGACTCACAAACCTTGTAGGATCAAAATCTTGAAGAAATTCGCAATCCAAACCGATCGTTCTTGGAAATTCTTTCTTTTCCTCTTCTTCTTTATCTTGTGTTCTTTCTCCAAAAGACCTAACTCTATTATTTCAAACGCGTATACTGAACTAACTCGTTTTTTACCCCAATTAACTTAATAAAATGAATTTAATTAATTGGGTAAGGAAAAGACCAAATTACCCTTTTATTTTTGGATTGGGCATTTCCTTAATTTAATAGCCTAACTTTCAAAGGTCATAACTCACTCGTATGACCTCGAAATTTTGAAAACTCAGCGGCGTTGTAAAGATTATTCCAAGGGTTTTTCAACCATATCTAAAATTACACATAACTCATCCTAAGCTAGAAGTTATGTCCATTTGAATTTGACCAAAAATTCACTTTAACTTACTTACCAAATTTGCAGATTTTTAATTTATTTCCAATTTATAACTCTTAGTTTCTTTTTGGTTGCGAAATGATACATTGTTAATCGTACACCATAAATATGATCAATTGTTTCTCATTTGGCTGGTAGATGATGGAACGTATATATTGACATTCCATCATTTATACGGAATATGTTAATTGGTGCAATGATAAAAAAAATATAAGTATATAACAAAAAAGTAAATAAGAACATAAATTATATGATATTGAGGACCAGCAACTGAATTAACCTTATCAATAATATAATGTATGATTTTATAACTCTTACCAGCATATTGTCAAAAAAGAAAATAACTAATTAATATGGATATAAATCAATAAAATTTTGCTCAACTAAATGAGCTTAAACAAATCATATGATCATAGAAGAGTCTCTGTAAATTGGGAACGACGATCATATATTTACAAAAATGGATAGTGGTTATACAATTAACATCCTCGAAATAATGTTTACTAAAGTGCAAGCATGTCTGGTTAGGATTTCATTCGTTCAACCACAACTCATCCTCATACATATTTGATCGGTATTTTCAATATATGTACACTCTTATAATTATATGACTTGTTTCAACTTAATTGTATAAATTTAGTAGTTTACTTTTTATTAATTATTTATTCTCTTTTTAAAATTCTACTAGTTACGGTCTATACATATGCATCATAATCTAGTAAGCTTATTATGGATGAAGGTCTTAGGATAGGTTAGACTATAAGAAGTCGAGGACTAAACTAAGTATACACAACTAGATTATGATACACATGTATATATTTTAACTAGTAGAACTTTAAAAAGAGATAATTAACTAATAAAAAATAATTTATTGCAATTTACACAATTAAAAGAATTTAAACAAGTCATATGATCATATAAGAGTCCGCATAAATTGGATATAATAATCAGAGATGTATGAGAATAAATAGTGGTTAAACAAATAAGATCCTTACAACATACTTGTGTTTGATTTACTTTATTGTGAGGATGTTGATCGTATAACAACTACTCATCCTCACTCATCTTGATCTAATTATTATCCCCAATGTATAAACGTTTATACGATCTTATGATTTGTTTAAACTCATTTAATCATTTAAGTTTTAATAATTCATTCTTTAATCAATTATTTTATTTTTTAATTACAATAGTGGTCTTAGTGGACCATACACCATGTAGACCGTTTAATTTGTGTAGTATCAATTCATTAATCGAATAGAATTCTCAATGCATTATGTAGTAGTAATAAATCAAATAGACGGTATGTACAATATATATTTGTTTTAGTCTATTAATTATAGAAAGGGCCAAAAATAACAAAATTAACATGCTACTAATTATACCAAATTGATGAGTCACATTACCTTAAGTTACAAAAATAAAGTGGGACAAGCTTATCAAAACTTTATTATTATTACATGTGGTTCTCTTGTGTACGAATCTATTACACACTAAATACTTATTCTTCCTCTTGATTTTGAAATTCTCACCAACATCCTTATTTTCTTTCTTTGTTTCTTACAAGCTTGATATCGACAAGGGTATTGAAAGAATATAAACATCTAACAATTCATGTGTGACACACTATTTGAACTCTACAACGATTCCATTGGGATGACCATCCATATGAATGATCACTCAAACTTTTATCTTAAACTGAATCATCATCATCAATTGTAGGGTGGGTGAGAGGAGTACCAAAGACCTCACGACAATATTTATTTTCAATATTGGCCTAGTGCGACCGGCGGTGACATTCAACATGTACAAGGACACTTGATTGTCATTTTTTATGAATGTGGAATGTATTTTTATTTCATTTTCATTCATTATATAACTAATCATATCTTCGCTTGGCTCATAATATAATTCCCAACATCTCAATTACGATACAAATCATGTTATGTATAAATCAATGCGACGAAATGAAATGACCATCGTCACTTTACTAGATAATTTTCAAATCCAACATTTAGGAGTCTCCTTCCACACACGTTCATATAATATACACTAACAATAATTACTATAACTACTGACATTATAGACCACGATGATCGATCCTAGATTACGATATTGGTCTATAACTGGGCAAGAACTGTTAGGAAATTCTCTAAAATAAATATCAATAAATGAAATTAAACAAAATAGGTACTGTGCTAGCTCTGGAATGGAGAATTATATTAATAGAGCTTCTAAACTGTGGAATCTATCTACTAATGAAGTATTGGTGGAATTTCAAGTTTTTCAATTATTAAAAATGGTGTAAAAATATTTTTTATAAAACAAGTTTAAAAAATGGTATAACACTAGAGACAATGAGCAAGAATGGAGATTTTCAGTTGTGAAGAGGAAGATTTCTTCGGTTAGGTAAAAAAGGGTCTGAAATGGAAACTTTTTTGGGCCTGAAAAATATTTTATTTTTGGATTTTTGTAAATCTAAAAATATGTCACGACCCAAAACTGGGCCGCGACTGGCACCCACACTTACCCTCCTATCTGAGCGAACCAACCAATCTAAACTCTAGCATTTCAATGTAATATCAACAGAAAATAATGCAGAAGACTTAAACTCATAATTAAAAACCAATTCAATAACTATTATTATCCCCAAAATCTGGAAGTCATCACCACAAGAACATCTATGATCAAATGACTAAACTAAGAGTATTCTAAAAGCTAAAACAAGTAAAAGCTAGTCCATGCCGGAACTTCAAGGCATCAAGACAGGAAGAAGGAAGTCCAGTCCAAGCTAGAAGCGTTAGCTCACCCTGAAGATCCGATGTGACGATGACTGGCTAGAATTACGGTTGAGTTGAAGACGACGGCACATTTGCTGCACTCCACAAATAACAAGAAGAAAACATAAAAGTAGGGGTCAGTACAAAACACGGGTACTGAGTAGATATCATCGGCCAACTCAAAACAGAAAACAGTATATACCAAGTAATATCATAAAATCAACTATGATACTCAACATGTAGCAACAACAAGTACTATATCATTAACAATTACCGTCAAGTTCACACATGAGGACTCAAGACTCAATACCATACTCAATTGGGAGTTTGATTCATTAGATTGAGTATATTAACATCTTTCAAGATTCATTATCTTTATTCCTCTTGTGTCGGTACATGACACTCCGCTCCCTCATTATCTTTATTCCTCCTGTGTCGGTACGTGACACTCCGATCCCCTACTACTATGTTTCGGAACGTGACACTCTGATCCCCTAATTCTACGTGTCGGTTCGTGACACCCGATCCCCTAAATCTACGTGTCAGTTCGTGACACCCGATCCCCTAAATCTAGGTGTCGGTTCATGACACCCGATCCCCTAAATCTACGTGTCGGTTCGTGACACCCGATCCCCTAATCTCATTCTATCAATTCATCAAGCCTTCTCTTACACCAAGGCATCATCAATCTCATTACTTTAGTTCATCAAGCCTTCTTTTATACCAAGGCATCATCATTAACAAGAGATTGGGTTTTTATCAAGATTTGGGATTCAATAGCTTCATTATGCTTATTTCATCACAATCATATAATCACATTCATTCATGCATACAATTAAGCACATAGAAGGGTTTACAATACTACCCAATACATACCATTCTCTATTAAGAGTTTGCTATGAAAAAGCATAAAAGCCATAACCTACCTCCACCGAAGAATTCGTGATCAAGAATCTACTTTTCAATGCTTTGTTTTCCTCTTCGTTCTCTCCTCTTGATCGATCGTTTCTCCCTCTCTCTATTCTTTCTATTTTTCTTATTCAAACCCTTTTTCCTTTACCCTAATTAGCATATAATTAAGAATAAAAGATGGCAATAATAACCCACTAATTAACTTAAGGTTACCTCTTTTAACCCCCAAGTAATTAGACTTATTAAAATTAACCCACTAACTTTATAATTAAAGCAGGAATAGTCCAAAACGCCCCTCAAAATAATTACAGAAATCCGACCCAGCCTGGGATTACGCAGCCTGTGACGGGCCGTTGTGCCTGCAACGGTCCGTCTTGCTGCTCCGTTACAGACTTCAGAGGCTCAATTCTCTGAAGAGTCTGTGACGGTCCGTCACGCATGTGACGGTCCGTCCTGCCATTCCGTTACGAAGTTCAGAGAGTCGATTTCAGTACCCAATTTTAAGAATTCTAAGTATTTTGGACATCCGAAAACTTTCATCCTTCTTCTTCACAAATAACACCGGAGCACCCCAAGGAGATGCACTTGGTCTAATGAAGCCTTTGCTCAACAACTCTTGAAGTTGGGCCTTTAACTCTCTTAACTCCGCGGGAGCCATTCCATAAGGGGGTATAGAAATGGGGCGAGTGCCCGGTTCAAGATCAATGCAGAAGTCAATATCCCTATCTGGTGGCATACCAGGAAGATCTGCAGGGAACACATCCAAAAACTCGCGGACTATCGAAACCGACTCAATTGGAGGTACTTGGGTAGTATCATCCCTGAGATGTGCCAAGAACGCCAAACAACCCTTACTAACCATTTTCTTAGCACGAAGGAAGGAGATGATACGAACCTGATTGGAAGTGTAGTCACCCTCCCACACTAATGGATCTGTCCTAGGCTTGGCTAACGTCACAATTTTAGCATTACAATCCAAGATCGCAAAATTCGGAGAAAGCCAAGTCATACCCAGAATTACATCAAAATCAACCATTTTTAAGATAACCAAGTCTACATAAGTATTGCTCCCCACAAAAGTCACGAAACAAGACCTATATACTTCTTCAACTACCACAGACTCACCCACCGGAGTAGAAACACGAATAGGCATTTCAAGCAAATCACAAGGTAAATTAAGACCATTAGCAAATAAGGAAGATACATAAGAAAATGTGAATCCAGGATCAAACAATACAGAAGCCATGCAATCGCAAACCGAAAGATTACCTGTGATGACAGCATCAGATGTCTCTGCCTCAGATCGCCCAGGGAAAGCGTAACAATGGGCCCCATTACTTGTCTGTCCGTTGCCCCTACCATGTTGTGTTGTAGTGGCTCCAGTTTGCCCATCACCCCGGCCGTTTTGGTGACCACCATTACCTCGGCCACCACGTCCTCCAGAATAACGGCCTCTACCATGACCACCTCTACCTCTAGCTATTAGGGGTCTATAACTCTGTTTTGGACAATTCCTCCTAATATGTCCAGTCTCCCCACATCCATAACACTCTCTGGAGTCAAGCATAGGTCTCTCAGAGAAGTGTTGACCGGTTTGAGGTGGACCCCCAACTACAGTGTGTAATGAAGACTGAATTGGTCGGACTGAGTAACCTTCTGAACCCTATCCTCTAGAGTAAGAACCATTAAAATCACCTCCCTTTCGAAACCTTTTTGATGTTGATGCCATGGTGAAGTCATCTGGCTTCACTCCTTCCACCTCTATCACGAAGTCTACCACTTCTTGGAAGGATTTTGCCGTAGCCGCTACCTGTAAGGCTGAAATCCACAATTCTGACCTCAACCCCTTCACAAAACGGCGAATCCGCTCTTGTGGACTGAAACAAAGTTGGGTGGCATACCGGGATAATGCACGAAACTTAGCCTCATATGCAGTAACCGACATCCTACCTTGCTCTAGGCTCAAAAACTCATCTCTTTTTCCTATCCCTCAAAGTGCGGGGTATATACTTCTCCATAAACAAGCTGGAGAATGATGCCCAAGTCATAGGTGGTGCCTCTATTGGTTGACACTCAACATGTGACCGCCACCACATTTTGGCGTTCCCTTGAAACTGATAAGTCACAAATTAAACACCAAACCGTTCTACTATACCCATCTTCTGTAGTAGCTCATGACAGTCAACCAGAAAATCGTAGGCATCCTCAGATTCAGCACCCTTGAAGAATGGTGGTTTCAATTTCAAGAACTTACTGAAAAGTTCATGCTGATCATTTGTCATTATAGGCCATGTAGTCAGACGAGGAAATGTGCCTATTTCCAATGAGGCATCCATGCGGGGAGCCATAGTAGCCGCACGTTGTACCTCTGGAACCTGAGGTGCTGGTGCAGAAAACACTGGATGTGTCTGGCCCTGATCAGATAACCCGCTAAGATAAGCCACAACCTGATTGATCATCTCTGGGGTAGGTTGGGGTGGCAATTCCTCATTCTGCACTTGTTCATTCTCCCCATCCTCCGCTTCTCTTACTACTTCCTCAGTCGGTGGAGGAGTCACCGCCCTAGTACCAGATGGGCCAGGCGTTCGTCCTCTTCCTCTAGAGGATGTCCTCCCGCGACCTCTACCGCGACCTCTTGCCACTGCTCCTCTTTGAGCTACAGTCTCAGTGGCTGGCTCAGATGCATCTTGTCTTGCCGATGTTGATGTTGGCGCGGTTGTTGCTCTAGTTCTAACCATCTGCAAAATAGAGTGAAGATGGTCAGATACCAATTTGTATCACCTAGATATCAATTGGATCTAAGTAATAGCACGAAAGAAAGAATGGAATTTTCCTAAAGCCTTATAGCCTCTCAAAGAAAAGTAAAGGCGTCCCCCTACCCTTCCTTAAGACTCTACTAGACTCGTTCTTGTGTGATGAGACCAACGAACCTAATGCTCTGATACCAAGTTTGTCACGATCCAAAACCGGGCCGCGACTGGCACCCACACTTACCCTCCTATGTGAGCAAACCAACCAATCTAAACTCTAGCATTTCAATGTAATATCAACAGAAAATAATGCGGAAGACTTAAACTCATAATTAAAAACCAATTCAATAACTATTATTATCCCCAAAATCTGGAGTCATCACCACAAGAACATCTATGATCAAATGACTAAACTAAGAGTATTCTAAAAGCTAAAACAAGTAAAAGCTAGTCCATGCCGGAACTTCAAGGCATCAAGACAGGAAGAAGGAAGTCCAGTCCAAGCTAGAAGCGTTAGCTCACCCTGAAGATCCGATATGACGAAGACTGGCTAGAATTGCGGTTGAGTTGAAGACGACGGCATGTTTGCTGCACTCCACAAATAACAAGAAGAAAACATAAAAGTAGGGGTCAGTCAAAACACGGGTACTGAGTAGATATCATCGGCCAACTCAAAACAGAAAACAGTATATACCAAGTAATATCATAAAATCAACTATGATACTCAACATGTAGCAACAACAAGTACTATATCATTAACAATTACCGTCAAGTTCACACATGAGGACTCAAGCCTCAATACCATACTCAATTGGGAGTTAGATTCATTAGATTGAGTATATTAACATCTTTCAAGATTCATTATCTTTATTCCTCTTGTGTCGGTACGTGACACTCCGCTCCCTCATTATCTTTATTCCTCCTGTGTCGGTACGTGACACTCCGATCCCCTACTACTATGTGTCGGAACGTGACACTCCGATCCCCTAATTTTATGTGTTGGTTCGTGACACCCGATCCCCTAAATCTATGTGTCGGTTCGTGACACCCAATCCCCTAAATCTACGTGTCGGTTCGTGACACCTGATCCCCTAAATCTACGTGTCAGTTCGTGACACCCGATCCCCTAAATCTACGTGTCGGTTCGTGACACCCGATCCCCTAATCTCATTCTATCAATTTATCAAGCCTTCTCTTACATCAAGGCATCATCAATCTCATTACTTTAGTTCATCAAGCCTTCTTTTGTACCAAGGCATCATCATTAACAAGAGATTGGGTTTTTATCAGGATTCGGGATTCAATAGCTTCATCATGCTTATTTCATCACAATCATATAATCACATTCATGCATGCATACAATTAAGCACATAGAAGGGTTTACAATACTACCCAATACATACCATTCTCTATTAAGAGTTTACTATGAAAAAGCATATAAACCATAACCTACCTCCACCGAAGAATTCGTGATCAAGAATCTACTTTTCAATGCTTTGCTTTCCTCTTCGTTCTCTCCTCTTGATCGATCGTTTCTCCCTCTCTCTGTTCTTTCTATTTTTCTTATTCAAATCCTTTTTCCTTTACCCTAATTAGCATATAATTAAGAATAAAAGATGGCAATAATAACCCACTAATTAACTTAAGGTTACCTCTTTTAACCCCCAAGTAATTAGACTTATTAAAATTAACCCACTAACTTTATAATTAAAGCAGGAATAGTCCAAAATGCCCCTCAAAATAATTACAGAAATCCGACCCAGCCTGGGATTATGCAGCCTGTGACGGGCCGTCGTGCCTGTGACGGTCTGTCCTGCTGCTCCGTCACAGACTTTAGAGGCTCAATTCTCTGAAGAGTCTGTGACGGTCCGTCACGCATGTGACGGTCCGTCACGCATGTGACGGTCCGTCACGCATGTGACGGTCCGTCACGCATGTGACGGTCTGTCCTACCATTCCGTTACGAAGTTCAGAGAGTCGATTTCAGTACCCAATTTTCAGAATTCTAAGTATTTTGGAACGAGATACCCTCTACGGTCCGTCGTGCCCATGAGGGTCCGTCGTGGGTTCCGTCGTCTCAGCCTGTTTTTCCCGAAATAAAATCTGTTGCTCAAAATGACTAAACAGGTTGTTACAAAATAATGATGAAAAAACAAAATATTATTGGAAGGAGTGGGGAAATCAAGGTGTAATATTTAAAAATTTGGAGTTTCTTGCATTATTTGGAAGAATAATGAATGATGTCATAATTAGTGTATAAATTACCATATTGGATTTAAAATTCGTATATAGGCAAAACGAAAAAAGCTTAACGACCTGTTTAGTCGTTTTGAGCAGCAGATTTTATTCTGGAAAAACAAGCTGAGGCGACGGACCCCACGACGGACCGTCATGGGCACGACGGACCGTCGCAGGGTCTCGTTTCAAAATACTTAGAAAATCTTAAATTAAGTACTGAAAATCGACTCTCTGAACTTTGTAACGGAGTGGCAGGACGGACCGTCACAGGTGTGACGGACCGTCACAGGCCATTCACCCAAAATCAAGTTTCTGAACTATGCGACGGACAGCAGGACGGACCGTCGCAGGCACGACGGCCCGTCACAGTTTTCATAATCCCAGTTGGAGTCGGATTTCTGGTTAAGTTTTAAGGGACGTTTTTGACTATTCTTGCCTTAATTATAAAGTTCGTGGGTTTATATTAATAACTCAAATTCTTGGGGGTTAAAAGAGGTAACCCTAAGTTAATTAGTGGGGTATTATTGCCATCTTTTATTCTTAATTATATACTAATTAGGGTAAAAGAAAGAGGGTTTGAATAAGAAAATAGAAAGAACAAGAAGGGGGAGAGAGAAACGATCGAGAAGAGGAGGAAAACACCAAGCTTTGAGGATTAACTTGCTTGATTTCAATTCTTCGGTGGAGGTAGGTTATGGTTTTCATGCTTTCATAAGTAAACTCTCAATAGTGAATGATATGTATTGGTAGTATTGTAAACCCTACTATATGCTTAATGGTATGTTTGCATGAATATGATTATGTGATTGTGATAAGATAAGCATGATGAAAATATTGAATCCCAAATCTTGAAAAGAAACTTTAATATACATTATTAATGATGAAGCCTTGGTATAGAAGAATGCTTGATGAATTAAAGTAATGGGATTGATGATGCCTTGGTATAGAGAAGGCTTGATGATTTACAGAATGATATTAGTGGATCGGAGTGTCACGTTCCGACACATAGTATTAGTGGATCGGAGTGTCACGTTCTGACACATAGTATTAGTGGATCGGAGTGTCACGTACCGACACATAGTATTAATGGATCGAAGTGTCACGTTCTGACACATATAATTAGGGGATCGGAGTGTCACGTACCGACACATGTAGGGGATCGGAGTGTCACATTCCGACACATGTAGGGGATCGGAGTGTCACGTACCGACACATGTAGGGGATCAGAGTGTCACGTTCCGACACATAGAATTAGGGGATCGGAGTGTCACGTACTGACACATATAGGGGATCGGGTGTCACGAATCGACACGTAGAATTAGGGGATTGGAGTGTCACGTACCGACACATAGCAGTAGGGGATCGGAGTGTCACGTAACGACACAAGAGGAAGAAAGATAATGAATCTTGAAAGATGATAATATACTCAACTTAATAAACTTAATTCCCAAATGAGTATGGTGTTGAGGCTTGAGCCCTCATTGATGAACTTGATGGTACTTATTGATGATTATAGTACTTGTTGTTGCTACATGTTGAGTTTTATAGTTGATTTACGATAATATTTGATATATACTGTTCCCTATTTTGAGTTGGCCGATGATATCTACTCAGTACCCGTGTTTTGTACTGACCCCTACTTTTATGTTTTTCTTCTTGTTATTTGTGGAGTGCAGCAAACGTGCCATCATCTTCGACTCAACAGTAACTCAAGCCAGTCTTCGTCACACTGGATCTTCAGGGTGAGCTAACGCTTCTAGCTTGGACTGGATCTTCTCCTTCATGTCTTGATGCCTTGAACTTCCGGCATGGACTAGCTTCTTATGTACTTTTAGCTTCTTAGAAACTCTTAGAATTAGTAGTTTAAAGTAGATGTTCTTGTGATGATGACTTCCAGGTTTTGGGAATAATAGATGTTGAATATTGATAGTTATTGAATTGGTTTTTATTAATGAGTTTAAGTCTTCCGCATTACTTTCTGTTGTTATTACAGTGAAATGTTAAGGTTTAGATTGGTTGGTTCGCTCACATAGGAGGGTAAGTGTGGGTGCCAGTCGCGATCCGATTTGGGTCGTGACAAAACTTGGTATCAGAGCATTAGGTTCGTTGGTCTCATCACACAAGAACGAGTCTAGTAGAGTGTTAAGGAACGGTAGGGGGACGCCTTTACTTTTCTTTGAGAGGCTACAAGACTTTAGAAAAATTCCATTCTTTCTTTCTTTCGTGCTATTACTTGGATCCAATTGGTATCTAGGTGATACAAATTGGTATCTGACCATCTTCACTCTATTTCGCGGATGGTTAGAACTAGAGCAACGACTGCGCCAACACCAACATCGGCAAGAAAAGAAGCGTCTGAGCCAGCCACTGGGGCTGTAGCTCGAGGAAGAGTAGCGGCAAGAGGCCGTGGTAGAGGTCGTGGGAGGACGTCCTCTAGAGGAAGAGGACGAGCACCTAGCCCGTCTGATACTAGGGCGGTGACTCCTCCACTGACTGAGGAAGTGG
Organism: Solanum lycopersicum; assembly: GCF_036512215.1. Classification (NCBI taxonomy): domain Eukaryota; kingdom Viridiplantae; phylum Streptophyta; class Magnoliopsida; order Solanales; family Solanaceae; genus Solanum; species Solanum lycopersicum. Next base: position 44,221,681 of record NC_090806.1, on the reverse strand, counting down.
TAAGAGAGGGTGAGGAAGGGGAGAATGAACAAGTGCAAAATGAGGAATTTCCACCCCAACCTACCCCAGAGATGATCAATCAGGTTCTCGCTTATCTTAGTGGGTTGTCTGATCAGGGTCAGGCCCCTCCAGTGTTTTCTGCACCAACACCTCCGGTTTCAGAGGTAAAACATGCAGCCACTATGGCTTCTCGTATGGATGCCTCATTGGACATAGGCACATTTCCACGTCTGACTACTGGGCCCATAATGACAAGTGATCAGCATGAACTTTTCAGTAAGTTCTTGAAATTGAAACCTCCAGTCTTCAAGGGTGCTGAATCTGAGGATTCTTACGATTTTCTTGTTGACTGTCATGAGCTACTACACAAGATGGGTATAGTAGAACGGTTTGGTGTTGAGTTCGTGAGTTATCAGTTTCAAGGGAATGCCAAAATGTGGTGGCGGTCACATGTTGAGTGTCAACCAACGGAGGCACCACCTATGACTTGGGCCTCATTCTCTAGCTTGTTTATGGAGAAGTATATCCCCCGGACTTTGAGGGATAGGAAAAGGGATGAGTTCTTGAGCCTAGAGCAAGGTAGGATGTAGGTCAATGCATATGAGGCTAAGTTTCGTGCACTATCCAGATATGCCACTCAACTTTGTTTTAGTCCACAAGAGCGGATTCGTCGTTTTGTGAAAGGGTTGAGGTCAGAGTTGCGGATTTCAGCCTTACAGGTAGCGGCTACGGCAAAATCCTTGCAAGAAATGGTTGACTTCGATGTAATTCTGGGTATGACTTGGCTTTCTCCAAATTTTGCAATCTTGGATTGTAATGCTAAAACTGTGACGTTAGCCAAGCCTGGGACAGATCTGTTAGTGTGGGAGGGTGACTACACTTCCAATCCGGTGCGTATCATCTCCTTTCTTCGTGCTAAGAAAATGGTTAGTAAAGGGTGTTTAGCTTTCTTGGCACATCTCAAGGATGACACTACCCAAGTACCCTCGATTGAGTCGGTTTCGGTGGTCCGTGAGTTTCTAGATGTGTTTCCTGCAGACCTTCGTGGCATGCCACCGGATAGAAATATTGACTTCTGCATTGATCTTGAACCGGGTATTCGCCCCATTTCTATACCCTCTTATAGAATGGCTCCCGCGGAGTTAAGAGAGTTAAAATCACAACTTCAAGAGTTGTTGAGGAAAGGCATCATTAGACCAAGTGCATCTTCTAGGGGTGCTCCGATTTTGTTTGTAAAGAAGAAGGATGGGAGTTTTCGGATGTGCATAGACTACCGGCAGTTGAACAAGGTAACCCTAAAGAACAAGTATCCTCTTCCTCGCATTGATGACTTGTTCGATCAGTTACAAGGTGCTTGTGTCTTCTCTAAGATTGACTTGAGATCCGGTTATCATCAATTGAAAATACGGGCTACGGATGTGCCAAAGACTACTTTTCGAACGAGGTATGGGCATTACGAATTTGTAGTAATGTCTTTTGGTCTTACAAATGCCCATGCTGCGTTCATGAGCTTGATGAACGGGATTTTCAAGCCATATTTGGATCTCTTTGTGATCGTATTTATTGATGACATACTGATATACTCTAAAAGTAAGGAGGAACATTAGGAGCATTTGAGGATGGTATTGGAAATGTTGAGGGAGAAAAAGCTTTATGCCAAGTTCTCTAAGTGTGAGTTTTGGCTAGATGCAGTGTCCTTTTTGGGGCACGTGGTTTCTAAGGATGGAGTGATGGTTGATCCTTCTAAGATTGAGAAAGTGAAGAATTGGGTAAGACCTACTAATGTGTCAGAAATAAGGAGCTTTGTTGGGTTAGCTAGCTACTACCGTCGATTTGTCAAGGGATTCTCTTCTATTGCTTCCCAATTGACGAACTTGACTAAGCAGAATGTTCCATTTGTATGGTCGGACGAATGTGAGGAAAGCTTTCAGAAGCTCAAGACTTTGTTGACTACCGCACCTATCCTTACCTTGCCAGTAGAGGGTAAGAACTTCATTTTTTATTGTGATGCATCCTATTCTGGGTTGGGTGCAGTACTAATGCAAGAGAAGAGTGTGATTGCTTATGCTTCAAGACAATTAAAAGTGCATGAACGTAACTATCCAACTCATGATTTGGAATTGGCTGCGGTAGTGTTTGCATTAAAGCAATGGAGACACTATTTATATGGGGTTAAGTGTGAGGTCTACACGGATCATCGTAGCCTTCAGTATGTCTTTACTCAGAAGGATTTGAACTTGAGACAGAGGAGATGGATGGAACTACTAAAGGAATACGATATCACTATCTTGTATCATCCGGGAAAGGCGAATGTTGTAGCGGATGCTCTAAGTAGAAAGGCGAGAAGCATGGGAAGTCTAGCTCACTTGCAAGCTTCTAGACGCCCACTGGCTAGAGAGGTTCAGATTCTAACTAATGACTTGATGAGATTAAAGTAAATGAGAAGGGAGGATTGTTGGCTTCTGTGGAGGCAAGATCTTCCTTTCTTGACAAGATTAAGGGAAGACAGTCTGATGATGAGAAAGTGCGCAGAATTCAAGATAAGGTATTGCGAGGAGAGGCTAAGGAAGCACAAATTGATGAGGAAGGTGTTTTGAGGATCAAGGGAAGGGTATGCGTACCCCGCGTCGATGATTTGATCAACACTATTCTGACAGAGGCTCATAGTTCAAGGTATTCTATACATCCGGGTGCAACCAAGATGTATCGTGACCTAAAGCAACACTTTTGGTGGAGTAGAATGAAGCGTGATATTGTTGACTTTATTGCCAAGTGTCCAAACTGTCAACAAGTAAAGTATGAACACCAGAGGCCCGGAGGAATACTTCAGAGAGTGCCCATTCCTGAATGGAAGTGGGAGAGAATTGCAATGGACTTTGTGGTTGGTCTTCCCAAGACATTGGGAAAGTTTGATTCTATTTGGGTAATTGTTGATAGGTTAACTAAGTCTGCTCATTTTATTCCGGTTAAGGTGACTTACAATGCCGAGAAGTTAGCCAAGATCTATATCTCAGAAATCGTTCGATTGCATGGGGTTCCACTATCCATCATATCAGATAGAGGTACGCAGTTTACTTCTAAGTTTTGGAAAACATTGCATGCGGAATTGTGTACTAGGTTGGACCTTAGTACTGCGTTCCACCCTCAGACCGATGGTCAGTCTGAGCGAATGATTCAAGTGTTGGAGGATATGCTTCGTTCATGTGTGATAGAGTTTGGTGGTCATTGGGATAGCTTCCTACCCTTAGCGGAGTTTTCATACAATAATAGCTATCACTCAAGCATTGATATGGCTCCATTTGAAGCATTGTATGGTAGGAGATGTAGGTCTCCCATTGGTTGGTTTGATGCATTTGAGGTTAGGCCTTGGGGTATTGGCCTTTTGAGGGATTCGATAGAGAAAGTGAAGTCTATTCAAGAAAAGCTTCTAGCGGCGCAAAGTAGACAAAAAGAATATGCAGATCAAAAGGTTAGAGACTTAGAGTTCATGGAGGGTGAACAAGTCTTGTTGAAAGTTTCACCAATGAAAGGGGTGATGCGGATTGGTAAAAGGGGTAAACTAAGTCCAAGGTACATTGGACCATTTGAAGTACTTAAGCGAGTAGGAGAGGTGGCTTATGAGTTAGCCTTGCCTCCAGGACTGTCCGGAGTACATCCGGTATTCCATGTGTCGATGTTGAAAAGATACCATGGGGATGGAAACTACATTATCCGTTGGGATTCAGTTTTGCTTGATGAGAACTTGTCTTATGAGGAGGAGCCTGTTGCTATTTTAGATAGAGAAGTTCGCAAGTTGAGGTCAAGAGAGATTGCATCCATCAAGGTGCAATGAAAGAATCGACCAGTTGAAGAAGCCACTTGGGAGAAGGAGGCAGATATGCAAGAAAGATACCCACATCTGTTTAAAGATTTAGGTGCTCCTTCTCGCCCCTGTTTTTCTTCTTGTGATCGTTCGGGGACGAACAATGGGTAAATTGGTATCTATTGTAACGACCTGTTTAGTCGTTTTGAGCAGCAGATTTTATTCTGGAAAAATAGGCTGAGGCGACGGACCCCACGATGGACCATCATGGGCACGACGGACCGTCGCAGGGTCTCGTTTCAAAACACTTAGAAAATCTAAAATTGG